>NC_060179.1:38263884-38336384 GCF_021184085.1 Oncorhynchus gorbuscha
GTTTGGAAATTGCTCCCAAGGATGAACCAGACCATTTCTTCCCCTGAGGTTTTGGCTGATTTTCTTTAGATTATCCTATGGTGTCAAGCAAAGAGGCACTGAGTTTGAAGGTAGACCTTGAAATACATCCACAGGTACACCTACAATTGACTCAAATGATGTCAATTAGCATATCAGAAGCTTCTAAAGCCATGACATAATTTTCTGGAATTTTCCAAGCTGTTTAAAGGCAGTCAACTTAGTGTATGTTAACTTCTGACCCACTGGAATTGTGATACAGTGAAATATAACTTGTGTCATGCACAAAGTAGATGTCTTAACCGACTTGCCAAAACTATAGTTTGTTAACAATACATTTACATTACATTTAAGTCATTTAGCAGACGCTCTTATCCAGAGCGACTTACAAATTGGTGCATTCACCTTATGACATCCAGTGGAACAGTCACTTTACAATAGTGCATCTAAATCTTAAAGGGGGGGGGGTGAGAAGGATTACTTATCCTATCCTAGGTATTCCTTAAAGAGGTGGGGTTTCAGGTGTCTCCGGAAGGTGGTGATTGACTCCGCTGTCCTCGCGTTGTGAGGGAGTTTGTTCCACCATTGGGGGGCCTGAGCAGCGAACAGTTTAGACTGGGCTGAGCGGGAACTGTACTTCCTCAGTGGTAGGGAGGCGAGCAGGCCAGAGGTGGATGAACGCAGTGCCCTTGTTTGGGTGTAGGGCCTGATCAGAGCCTGGAGGTACTGAGGTGCCGTTCCCCTCACAGCTCCGCAGGCAAGCACCATGGTCTTGTAGCGGATGCGAGCTTCAACTGGAAGCCAGTGGAGAGAGCGGAGGAGCGGGGTGACGTGAGAGAACTTGGGAAGGTTGAACACCAGACGGGCTGCGGCCTTCTGGATGAGTTGTAGGGGTTTAATGGCACAGGCAGGGAGCCCAGCCAACAGCGAGTTGCAGTAATCCAGACGGGAGATGACAAGTGCCTGGATTAGGACCTGCGCCGCTTCCTGTGTGAGGCAGGGTCGTACTCTGCGGATGTTGTAGAGCATGAACCTACAGGAACGGGCCACCGCCTTGATGTTAGTTGAGAACGACAGGGTGTTGTCCAGGATCACGCCAAGGTTCTTAGCGCTCTGCGAGGAGGACACAATGGAGTTGTCAACCGTGATGGCGAGATCATGGAACGGGCAGTCCTTCCCCGGGAGGAAGAGCAGCTCCGTCTTGCCGAGGTTCAACTTGAGGTGGTGATCCGTCATCCACACTGATATGTCTGCCAGACATGCAGAGATGCGATTCGCCACCTGGTCATCAGAAGGGGGAAAGGAGAAGATTAATTGTGTGTCATTTGTGGTTACATTTGTGGAGTGGTTGAAAAACGAGTTTTAATGACTCCATCCTAAGTGTATCTAAACTTCCGACTTCAACTGTGTATAACGTAATGACGCCATGTAAATTTTGCATTTCCTGAAACACATTATTCCTAACCTAGCCCTCAATGTCTTCTGTGTGGCTCGAGCAGTCAGCAAGTCAAGCAGTCATTTGAATGAGTAAGAACATTTCAGTCAGACAACTCAAAGGCGAAATCCATAACGTCAAGATAATGGAATTCATTGCCCTTGACAATCAACCGTTCTCTGTCGTGGGTGACGTTGGTTTTCACGACTGGTCGAGCACCATTACACACTAATGTTATCAAGTGCGCTATTGTTCAGATGTTGCCCTACCGGAGTTAGTTATATAGCGTCACTGCTATTAGCTTCACGACATACTATGTAACGCCCTTTGGGTCTTTTGAGTTTTAAAGATGTGAAATAACACTTTAACCTGTTAAATAAGCTTTTAATTTGACAAATAACACAGTTCTGTTATAGAATGATGTGTGTTCTGAATTTTCACGTGCAAGCCAAGCACCACCATTACTAGCACTGTCAAAGCTGTACAAGAAAGTCTGCAAAGATCGGTCATGAACGATGTGTTTACAATGTCACACAACTTCTGGGATAGCTAGTTTGGTACCCTAGCACCAATACAACCAGCCTGAAAATAATGACCAGTAGAAACTGCAGTCATTTTCATTATTCTTAGCAATGATTTAGGAATCCTTTTAAGTATTAACTAGGTTGCCACTTGTTGATCACCTATTGATTTGATTTGAAATTGAACTTCAGTTTATGAAAATAAATGGCTAGTCAGTAACTTAACTCTGTTGCCCAAAGCTAACGTTTATAAGCAGTCAGCGAGCTTCATCTGGCTAGTGTGGCTCGACCCCACCGGGTTATGTGTTGTGAAGCTAGTCACAATAAGGATTAGGCACAATAGTGGAATTTGCGGCTTGCTTTCAAAATAAAAGTATCTCATTGACAGAAATACAAATGAAGACATAGTAGAATTATGTCGTTTATTTTGAAGGCTAACCGCAAAGTCCACTATTGTGGCCTTATTGTGTCATGGATGGGTCCGAAAACCTTTCAAATAACCCTTATTTATAAGACAGTAATTTATTTTAGAGGACACCTAGCTATATAGTTAGCTAGAAAAATGGGTGTTATTTGACGTATCTTTTTTGACACACAAAGAAATCCTAGAAATCCTGTTCAATAATGAAATGACTGAACAAATGAGGTGATACAGCCTGGATTCGAACCAGGGACCATAGTGACTCCTCTTGCACTGAGATACATTGCCTTAGACCGCTGCGTCCATGTGTGTTCACTATTTAACTGTACTAGAATGCTTAAGTCAGCAATTCTTTTAAATATCGGTATAAGGCTTTTCGTCAAGGAAAATATTGAGTATCGGCCAAAGATGTTATGTCGGTGCATCACACTTAAATTGAAATTAAGTCAATTTGACTTGGATTTAAAAAGAATAGTGTTGGAACTGGTGGAAAAAATATATGGTGGAAGGACTTCCCCCTCCCCAAAATAGCTAGTAATGCACAAGCTAGGCCTATTTGAAGCATTGAATTGATTGATTGCATTTACAGTATCGGTCAAAAGTTAGGACACCTACTCATTCAAGGGTTATTCTTTATTTTGACTATTCTATGTTGTAGAATAATAGTAAATTAAATAACACATGGAATTATGTAGTAACCAAAAAAGTGTAAACCAATATCTTAGATTCTTCAAGGTAGCCACCCTTTGCAGAGATGGCAGCTTTGCACACTCTTGGCATTCTCTCAACCAGCTTCATGAGGAATGCTTTTCAAATCCAATCACATTTTATTTCTCACATGCGCCATATACAACAGATAGTCCTTACAGTGAAATGCTTACAAGCCCTTAACCAACAATGCAGTTTTACAGTGCCTAAAAGAGAAATTAAGATTATCAAAGCGAGGCTGTACACGGGGTAACGGTACAGAGTCAATTTGCGGGGGCATTGGTGTCGGTAATATGTACATGTAGACTAGGGTGGTTTGTGTCTTTGACAATTTTTAGGGCCTTCCTCTGACACCGCCTGGTATATAGGTCCTGGATGCACTACCCTCTGTAGTGCCTTCGTGTCAGATGTTGAGCAGTTGCCTTACCAGGCAGTGACACAATCCTTCAGGATGCTCTTGACTGCAGCTGTAGAACCTTTTGAGGATCAGCATGGCAGATGTGTTGCCGGTTGAGTTGTCCAGGATCCAGTTGCAGAGGGAGGCGTTTAGTTCCAGGGTCCTTAGCTTATTGATGAGCTTTGAGGGCACTATGCTGTTGAACGCTGAGCTGTAGTCAATGAATAGCATTCTCACATATGTGTTCCTTTTGTTCAGGTGGGAAAGGGCATTGTGGAGTGCAATAGAGATTGCATTATCTGTGGATCTGTTTGGGCGGTATGCAAATTGGAGTGCGTCTAGGGTTTCTGGGATAATGGTTTTGTGAGCCATGACCAAAGCATTTCATGCCTATGGATGTGAGTGCTACAGGTTGGAAGTAATTTAGGCAGGTAGCCTTAGTGTTCTTGGGCACAAGGACTATGGTTGTCTGCTTGAAACATGTTTGGTATTAGACTCAGACAGGGACATGTTGAAAATGGCAGTGAAGACACTTGCCAGTTGGTCAATGCATGCTCGCAGTACATGTCCTGGTTATCCGACTGGCCCTGCGGCCTTGTGAATGTTGACCTGTTTAAAGGTCTAACTCACTTCGTCTGCGGCGAGCGTAATCACGCTGTTGTCCGGAACAGCTGATACTCTCATGCATGTTTCAGTGTAGCTTGCCTCGAAGCGAGCATAGAAGTCTGGTAGGCTCGTGTCACTGGGCAGCTCTCGGCTATGCTTCCCTTTGTAGTCTGTCGTGGTTTGCAAAACTTGCCACATCTGAGCGTCAAGAGCCGGTGTAGTACAATTCGCTCTTAGTCCTGCATTGAGGCTTTGCCTGTTTGATGGTTTGTCGGAGGGCATAGCATGATTTCTTATAAACTTACGGTTTATAGAGCCCACTCCTTGAAAGCGGCAACTCTAGCCATTAGCTCAATGCGACTGTTGCCTGTAGTCCATGGCTTCTGGTTGAGGTATGTACGTACAGTCACTGTGGGGACAACGTTATCGATGCACTTATTGATGAAGCCAGTGACTTATGTGGTGTACTCAATAACATCGGAAGAATCCCGGAACATATTCCAGTCTGTGATAGCAAACTGTCCTGTATTTTAGCATCTGCTTCATATCACTGCTTTTTAATAGACCAAGTCACTGGTGCTTCCTGCTTTAATTTTTGCTTGTTAGCAGGAATCAGGAGAATATAATTATGGTCAGATTATCCAACAGTCTTGAAGGAGTTCCCACATGCTGATTGTGTAATGTTGTCCCACTTCTCTTGAATGGCTGTGTGACATTGCTGGATATTGGCAGGAACTGGAACACAGTGTTGTACACGTTGATCCAGAGCATACCAAACATGCTCAATGGGTGACATGTCTGAGTATGCAGGACATGGAAGAACTGGGACATTTTTAGCTTCCAGGAATTGTGTACATATTCTTGAAACATGGGGCCCGTGCATTATCATGCTGAAACGAGAGGTAATGGCGTCGGATGAACGGTACGACGATGGACTTCGGGATTTCTGCATTCAAATTGACACAGATAAAATGCAATTGTGCTCGTTTGTCCGTAGTTTATACTTGCCCATACATAATCCCGCCACCACCATATGGGGCACTCTGTTCAACGGTGACATCAGCAGACCGCTCGCCCACACAACACCATACATGTGGTCTGCGGTGGTGAGGCCAGTTGGGCGTACTGCCTAATACACTAAAATAAAGTTGGAGGCGGCTTATGGACATTAAATTCTCTGGCAACAGCTCTGGTGGACATTCCTGCAGTCAGCATGCCAATTGCACGCTCCCTCAAAGCTTGAGACATCTATGGTGTTGTGATAAAACTGCACATTTTAGAGTGCCCTTTTATTTTCCCAGCACAAGGTGGACCTGTGTAATGATCCGTGCTTCTTGATATGCCACACCTGTCAGGTGGATCGATTATCTTGGCAAAGGATGCTCACTAACAGGGTTGTGAACAAATTTGTGGAGAAAATGTGATAAATAAGCTTTGTGTGGAATATTTGTAGGATATTTAATTTTGGCTCATGAAACATGGGACAAACTTTACATGTTTATTTTTGTTCAGTGTAGTTATTTTTGGAGTCAAAGATACATTTACGTTTTTCAAAAGGGTTTGTTCATTATTTAATTTCAGTTTACTAAATATATTTTCTTGATTTAGTTTTTGTTTACTTTTATACCCTAACCTTTTACTATGATAATTAAGGGGCATTTACAAATGCCAGGTAGGCCTACTTTGCAGTCAACATTTAATTGTTAAGTTTTTTTGGGGAAAGCCTTTCGAAATGTTCTTTCAAACAGCACATGACTAAATTGTGCATTGCAAAGACTTCGTAACAAGCTTTTGGAATACCTGGTTTGCGTGCCCGTTGCATACCCATTGCTGTTTGAATAAATATTGATTAAAAATAATAATAATCTAAACCAGAAACTGTGACCAGCAACCACAACAAAATCGCTGGCACCCTATGACCAATATGTGTGCCGCACTGCCAAATGTTTTGGTCGCAGTCTCGAACCCTGTCAAAGTAGCGTACTACATAGGGAGTAGGGTGCCATTTGGGAGACAAAAACCAAGGAAGGTTTCCTAATAGAATGCCGATGACTTGTCTTTGGCTAGCATTTTGGCTGAGCTGACAGGCATATAATCAGTGATTATTGTCAAGGCAGCAGAAGCATTTTGGAAGTGCTCAGTTATGCACACACAGCCACAGCAGCACAACACTAAATCTGTGTCCTGATTCTCCACCCTTCTTCTGAAGTTTGTACTTGCCCACTTTCCTAAATGGATTTAAGTCTTGTATTGGTTAAAGCATTGGCTGGAGGGAATTTCCATCGTTGTTAATCCATGCAAGATAGTGTGCAAGTGCACACTTTGGGGAAAAGGTTGGAGAATAAGGACTCGGACAGATTTTTCATCTAGGTAGCCTAGTCACAGCCTATTGCCAGGGGTTGAGATGCATGTACTGTAGTGAATCATTTAGATACTACTACATCAATCCTTCAGAGATATATTAATGTCAGCAACACAACTGGCTTTGCACCAAAATAACCTCAATTGTATGCTGCTAGATGGTATAAATAAAAGGACCGCTTCTCCGCTCTCTCCACTGGCTTCCAGTTGAAGCTCGCATCCGCTACAATACCATGGTGCTTGCCTACGGAGCTGTGAGGGGAACGGCACCTCAGTACCTCCAGGCTCTGATCAGGCCCTACACCCAAATAAGGGCACTGCGTTCATCCACCTCTGGCCTGCTCGCCTCCCTACCACTGAGGAAGTACAGTTCCCGCTCAGCTCAGTCAAAACTGTTCGCTGCTCTGGCTCCCCAATGGTGGAACAAACTCCCTCACGACGCCAGGACAGCGGAGTCAATCACCACCTTCCGGAGACACCTGAAACCCCACCTCTTTAAGGAATACCTAGGATAGGATAAAGTAATCCTTCTCACCCCCCTTAAAATATTTAGATGCACTATTGTAAAGTGGTTGTTCCACTGGATGTCATAAGGTGAATGCACCAATTTGTAAGTCGCTCTGGATAAGAGCATCTGCTAAATGACTTAAATGTAAATGTATCTCCATCACAAAGCCCTTGATTGGAAGTGGGGCGGCAGGGTACCCTAGTGGTTAGAGCGTTGGACTTGTAACCGAAAGGTTGCAAGTTCAAATCCCTGAGCTGACAAGGAACACATCTGTCGTTCTGCCCCTGAACAGGCAGTTAACCCACTGTTCCTAGGCTGTCATTGAAAATAAGAATTTGTTCTTAACGGACTTGCCTAGTATAAATAAAGGTAAAAGGTGTGATGTGAGGGTGGGACTCCTCCACTTTAGACCAAGCAGCCTTCATGTTCACAGCATTTTCAGTCACCAGTGCAAGTACCTTCTGTGGTCCAAGGGTATTGACAGCCTTCAGCTTATCTGCAATATAGAGGCCGGTGTGGTGTGTCTGTGCTCTTGCAGAATACTGGTGGAGATGTATTCCTTGCCCACGAACATTTGACCACCCATCAGAGATTGCCATACAGTTTTGCTTTGTCTATGATTTGCTTGACATTCACTTGAACTCTGCATCCAGCAAAAGAGTAGATGGAGCATGTCTGGTTGGAGGGGTGTATGCTGGATGAAGGACATTCAGATATCTCTTCCAATACACATTGCCTGTGAGCATCAAAGGTGAACTCGTTGCATACACAGCTCGAGCAAGACATGTATCAGCATTTCTCTGACTATGTTCCTCCATTGAGTCAAACTTCTGATTCCCGGAGGACCATGTCGATAAGGTGTGTGATTCATAATTTTCACCTTGAATAGAGGTAGAGGGACTTGTCAGTGGTTGCTTATTGTGAGCGCTGAGGAGACTTGACACACTTGGCCAGATTCTGCATCTTTTTTTGCATTCTTCACATGATTTGACACAGTATTTGCAAATGTACACAGCTTTTCCTTCTACCTTAGCTGCAGTGAAATGTCTCCACACATCAGATAGTGACCGTGGCATTTTTATTTATTTTTTTGAGTAAAAAAATAATACTATTCCATGTACAGATAAATAGTTAAGCAGTTAGGTTAAACAACTCATTTTTAAGATAAATGTTTTAAAATGAATTATATGGAAACGGGTGAATTAACACTCCTCAGAAGGGTCAAGCAAGCTAAAACCTACACGGTAGCAAACTAACTAGCAGGAATTAACAAGTTAGAATTGATTTAAACACACTTTGCTGTAGGCTACTATTTACTATTTACCAAAAAATCATGGATGTCATAAAATATATTCATTCCACCCATTATTGTTCGAAACTTACCAGAAAGCATGTAGTCCTTGGCTCAGACAGTATAGTAGTGTGGGCTCAATAACATCTCATTATTGTGCAAGGTCTTGAGAATCATCTGTACATGTGATAGAAGAATGCATGCAGAGGGTGGCAATTCTATTGAATTGGGGATAGTTGAACCAAAATATGCCGCAAGACCTAGAATTTCCTTGTGTACCCCACAAAGGTTCACTGCTTTAACTTCAACGACCTAACATTTGAAAGAGTAGCCTGTATGCAAAAAAATATATAAGAAACAAAGGTAAGGAGCCCTTAACATTTAATAGGCTCTCCCAACTCAAATAATATTAGGCAAAAGAAAACAGAATGCAGAACATGATAAATAATTCCAGCATACATGGGTAGGCTTAACTGTCTCTCCTCCTAAAGCAGGCTGTCCTAAACAGTAAGGGGTAAATGCTGGAAATGAAAAGTATTCCAAAAGCCTTGTATAAATACATAAAGGATCATCACTTTTTATTATAATATTTGGACTCACCCACACTCGGGTAGCCTATATGTAATTGCCATAAAACAACGTAAAACATTGAAAATCTGTACTCTGAAGCCTACTAAAAGAGAAAGTGGGAATGAGGAAAGCAGGCTGTTCTGTTTTTTTCCAGATTGAATAATTACTTAATCATCCCAACAAACTGTAGGTCAAAGATGGATTAATTTGTCCAGCAGTAAGATCCCAATTATGAGCATAAATCCAGGTAGTTTCAAGTCCTTAAGGAGAATGGGTTGCTTCAGTCGTCAAAGTGGACTGGACAGTGTTCCACGGTAGGTTTAAGCTACTTCTTGGGTCCTTCTCGCTCACTCCTTCTGGGCCCAACAATTTGCCACATAGTTGGCATATTTTTCCAGACACTGTCCTTTGATCTGGAAGGTGTTGTAATTCCAGTTGAGTGCAGGAAGGACTCTGCATCATGTACAGAATCCAAGATGTGCGTTTTGCTCTCACGTGTGACCTGCAGCTTCGCAGGGAACAGCAGAGGATATGATGTTTTTGGCTGCCAGTTCTTTCTTGATCATGTCGTTATCTTTTCTCTTCCGCAATAGCTCTGCAGAATAGTCATTGAAGATGGATATGCGTTTGTCTTTGTAGAATAGTTTTCCCTTGGTTCTCGACAGCTGCATTATATCCTGTTTCGTTGAGAAGGCCCAGGATGACAGCGCTGGCCTCTGCCCTTCGCCCGGGCGTGCTCTGGGCTGCAAGTGCGGTTCTGTGGGCCCCCTTTATGACCAAAGGTGTTGCAGTATCGATTTTCAAGATCTCCCTCAGAATCCTGTCCACAAATGTAGACATTTTCTGTCCCCTTTCTGTATTGGTTTCGACCCCAAAAATTATAATATTATTACGTGAAAATTTTTCCAACAATTCTCCCTTTTGCAATTCCTATACCTTGCCCATCAGGTAGTTAATAGCCTGGTCTTGTTGTATTCACTTTTCGTCATGTTCCTCATTCTTCTTCTCAATATGGGTAATCCGTTTATAATTTCTCCCTTGACTAGTGTTCATGCCATCGATAGAGATTTGCATTTTGCCGGCTGTTTCTTGTCAAAATAACTTCAATTCTGCCATGAGAGATGAACCTCCCATCACTGTTATGGCTGTGATGGTGGCCTCTACCACGTCATGTAGTTGGGCTCGGTGATCGACTTAAACACGGTGAACATAGCGGATTATCTTCGATACCATCTTTCACTTGAATATTTATCCTTACTCATTGCCAGTCCGATTTAGGTCAAATATGTACTTACTACTACGTTTAATTTAGTCCAATATTGTCAGCTTGATCAGCATGCACCCCAGAGTTCCATGCAGGAAAATTAAAAATACATTTACCAAAAATGTTTTTGCTCATTATGGGGTATTGTGAAGATTTGAGGAAAATCCCCAAATGTAATCCATTTTAGAATAAGGCTGTAACATAACAAAATGTGGGAAAAGTAAAGGAGTTTTAATTTGTTGGTTGATTTGTTCATTCTAGAATAATGGTAAAGTATTAATGGAGGTTTCGTTGTCTAATATATAGACCTGGCTATTATGCCTATACAGTACACACACCTTGTATAATAAGCTAGGCTGTATCAGTAGGCCTATGCAACCTCATATAAAAGGGCTCAAGTAAATGTAGGGAGAAATGCCAAAAATGAATCACAATATTTTGACAGTTTTTTGTTTTTGAATAAAAGTAATAAAATCCTTTGAGTAGTGCATGTCCCTATTGTGGCAACGCATACATTCTAAGTGATTTCAATGGGACTTTCTCCCGCCTTAAGGTTTCCCAGTCAAAACGTGGCCTGCCAGTTCGCACATATGAGGTTTTGTGGGGGGCTATTTGCTCACATATTTTCTTGAGACAAGTCAAAGTTTGGTAACCTAAGTCTAAGCCCCTTCGTCGGTGGTTGGTCAACTGTACTACTACTAGTAGGGATTATTCAATGAGGTGTTTGTCATCAACAAGAGACAACACATTTTTCATGCAAGTTTGCACTTGAGAAATACTTCACCGAACAGCTTAGTTGGATATAAAATTCTGCGACTTAAGACCTTGGCAAAAATGTCTAATGACAGATTTCTTGATATATCTTCAGACTATTCTGACTCACGTTTGAAGAACTGGTGCTACAGCGTATTGAGCGGCAATATTATGGTTTGTCCTTGTTTTTCATGCAGTCTTTTAAGGGAGTATGCGAGGCACATGCATTAGCTTCAACCTAGCCAAGTAAT
The DNA here is from genome assembly GCF_021184085.1 of Oncorhynchus gorbuscha. NCBI lineage: Eukaryota > Metazoa > Chordata > Actinopteri > Salmoniformes > Salmonidae > Oncorhynchus > Oncorhynchus gorbuscha. The sequence continues at coordinate 38,274,989 of NC_060179.1, forward strand.
GCTAGGAGCAAACCGAAACTAGTGTCCCTCCAAATGTATCATTTTCATGAAATTCTGCATTTCCTGCCCTCGTTTTATCATTTCCACACTACATCATATGCACTGCATCATATAAATCTAGGTCAAATTGCGATTTAGAACAAAGGACTTATGTGAACTATTGGAACACATCAAATTGTGTTCCGGAGTTCTAAATTGAGCAGCTGCTGAAAAATGAGCTCCTGTATATATTGAGATTTAAATGTTTTTTTAGAGTGAAGTACATCAAAAAAATCAAGAGAGAACTGCAAGACTCAATAGAAGACAAAACAAGGAACAAACCAAAAAAGACAGGCTTTTGAAAAATTAACTGTACAATTTTATGAAAAATAGTTATCTTAGCTAGCTGAATTGCTAACAGAATTGTTTACTTGTTGCTAAGCAGTTGCTAGGGACTCTCCTGGAAGAAGCTAGCTAGCTTACAAAGAATAACAACAAAAAATGTCTAGTTAACAGAAGAAAGGAAGACAAAATAAGGACAAAAGAAGGACAGAAGAAAAAGGAAAAGAAAGAGGACAACAAAGTGTAACAGTCAGCACTTCTATTGCAACTTCGTATTTCGTCGTCCTAACGTAGTCTACACTGCTATCTGCCCAGCAGCTAGCCAGCTAGCATACGTCCACCGTCTACCGAATAGCAGCACTGTAGAAACTATTACACTCAACTGAACGACTTGATTAGTGTAGTGTTAGCTAGCTACATAGTTGTCTTTGCTGTCTTCGTATCCAAGATAATTGTGTAGTTTAGAGCGTGTAGTCTTAGAGTGATTATCTTAATTTACCGAGGTTAGCTAGCCAGCTATTTGTCGTCCTTAACGTAGGAGACACTGCTCGCTAGCCAACAGCTAACCAACGTCTACTGAATAGAACTTCCGCACTCAACAACCCGGTCGCATTCCGCTTCGCTCCACAGGTAGTATCACATTTTTCATTTCATTTCATTACAGCACAACGGTTTGATTTGTTTGATCGTAGCTAGCTACATAGCTAGCTACATAGCCGTCTGTGTATCAAAGATAATTGTGTAGTCTAGAGCGATTTTCTAGGTTAGCTAGCCAGCTATTGTCGTTCTTTTAACGCAACGTAACGTAATCAACACTGCTAGCTAGCCAGCTAGCCCCCGAATAGCAGCACTGTAGAAACTATTACACTCAACGGAACGACTTGATTAGTGTAGTGTCAACAACGCAGCCACTGCCAGCTAGCCTACAAAGTCAACAACGCAGCCACTGCCAGCTAGCCTACTTCAGCCGTACTGTATCATTTTAATCATTTTAGTCTAAGATTCTTGCTACGTAAGCTTAACTTTCTGAACATTGGAGACATGTAGTCCACTTGTCATTCCAATCTCCTTGCATTAGCGTAGCCTCTTCTGTAGCCTGTCAACTATGTGTCTGTCTATCCCTGTTCTCTCCTCTCTGCACAGACCATACAAACGCTCCACACCGCGTGGCCGCTGCCACCCTAATCTGGTGGTCCCAGCGCGCACGACCCACGTGGAGTTCCAGGTCTCCGGTAGCCTCTGGAACTGCCGATCTGCAGCCAACAAGGCAGAGTTCATCTCAGCCTATGCCTCCCTCCAGTCCCTCGACTTCTTAGCACTGACAGAAACATGGATCACCACAGATAACACTGCTACTCCTACTGCTCTCTCTTCGTCCGCCCACGTGTTCTCGCACACCCCGAGAGCTTCTGGTCAGCGGGGTGGTGGCATCGGGATCCTTATCTCTCCCAAGTGGTCATTCTCTCTTTCTCCCCTTACCCATCTGTCTATCGTCTCCTTTGAATTTCATGCTGTCACAGTTACCAGCCCTTTCAAGCTTAACATCCTTATCATTTATCGCCCTCCAGGTCCCCTCGGAGAGTTCATCAATGAGCTTTGATGCCTTGATAAGCTCCTTTCCTGAGGACGGCTCACCTCTCACAGTTCTGGGCGACTTTAACCTCCCCACGTCTACCTTTGACTCATTCCTCTCTGCCTCCTTCTTTCCACTCCTCTCCTCTTTTGACCTCACCCTCTCACCTTCCCCCCCTACTCACAAGGCAGGCAATACGCTCGACCTCATCTTTACTAGATGCTGTTTTTCCACTAACCTCATTGCAACTCCCCTCCAAGTCTCCGACCACTACCTTGTATCCTTTTCCCTCTCGCTCTCATCCAACACTTCCCACACTGCCCCTACTCGGATGGTATCGCGCCGTCCCAACCTTCGCTCTCTCTCCCCCGCTACTCTCTCCTCTTCCATCCTATCATATCTTCCCTCTGCTCAAACCTTCTCCAACCTATCTCCTGATTCTGCCTCCTCAACCCTCCTCTCCTCCCTTTCTGCATCCTTTGACTCTCTATGTCCCCTATCTTCCAGGCCGGCTCGGTCCTCCCCTCCCGCTCCGTGGCTCGATGACTCATTGCGAGCTCACAGAACAGGGCTCTGGGCAGCCGAGCGGAAATGGAGAAACTCGCCTCCCTGCGGACCTGGCATCCTTTCACTCCCTCCTCTCTACATTTTCCTCCTCTGTCTCTGCTGCTAAAGCCACTTTCTACCACTCTAAATTCCAAGCATCTGCCTCTAACCCTAGGAAGCTCTTTGCCACCTTCTCCTCCCTCCTGAATCATCCTCCCCCTCCCCCCCCTCCTCCCTCTCTGCAGATGACTTCGTCAACCATTTTGAAAAGGTCGACGACATCCGATCCTCGTTTGCTAAGTCAAACGACACCGCTGGTTCTGCTCACACTGCCCTACCCTGTGCTCTGACCTCTTTCTCCCCTCTCTCTCCAGATGAAATCTCGCGTCTTGTGACTGCCGGCCGCCCAACAACCTGCCCGCTCGACCGTATCCTCTCTTCTCCAGACCATTTCCGGAGACCTTCTCCCTTACCTCACCTCGCTCATCAACTCATCCCTGACCGTTGGCTACGTCCCTTCCGTCTTCAAGAGAGCGAGAGTTGCACCCCTTCTGAAAAAACCTACACTCGATCCCTCCGATGTCAACAATTACAGACCAGTATCCCTTCTTTCTTTTCTCTCCAAAACTCTTGAACGTGCCGTCCTTGGCCAGCTCTCCCGCTATCTCTCTCTGAATGACCTTCTTGATCCAAATCAGTCAGGTTTCAAGACTAGTCATTCAACTGAGACTGCTCTCCTCTGTATCACGGAGGCGCTCCGCACTGCTAAAGCTAACTCTCTCTCCTCTGCTCTCATCCTTCTAGATCTATCGGCTGCCTTCGATACTGTGAACCATCAGATCCTCCTCTCCACCCTCTCCGAGTTGGGCATCTCCGGCGCGGCCCACGCTTGGATTGCGTCCTACCTGACAGGTCGCTCCTACCAGGTGGCGTGGCGAGAATCTGTCTCCTCACCACGCGCTCTCACCACTGGTGTCCCCCAGGGCTCTGTTCTTGGCCCTCTTCTATTCTCGCTATACACCAAGTCACTTGGCTCTGTCATAACCTCACATGGTCTCTCCTATCATTGCTATGCAGACGACACACAATTAATCTTCTCCTTTCCCCCTTCTGATGACCAGGTGGCGAATCGCATCTCTGCATGTCTGGCAGACATATCAGTGTGGATGACGGATCACCACCTCAAGCTGAACCTCGGCAAGACGGAGCTGCTCTTCCTCCCGGGGAAGGACTGCCCGTTCCATGATCTCGCCATCACGGTCGACAACTCCATTGTGTCCTCCTCCCAGAGCGCCAAGAACCTTGGCGTGATCCTGGACAACACCCTGTCGTTCTCAACTAACATCAAGGCGGTGGCCCGTTCCTGTAGGTTCATGCTCTACAACATCCGCAGAGTACGACCCTGCCTCACACAGGAAGCGACGCAGGTCCTAATCCAGGCACTTGTCATCTCCAGTCTGGATTACTGCAACTCGCTGTTGGCTGGGCTCCCTGCCTGTGCCATTAAACCCCTACAACTCATCCAGAACGCCGCAGCCCGTCTAGTGTTCAACCTTCCCAAGTTCTCTCACGTCACCCCGCTCCTCCGCTCTCTCCACTGGCTTCCAGTTGAAGCTCGCATCCGCTACAAGACCATGGTGCTTGCCTACGGAGCTGTGAGGGGAACGGCACCTCAGTACCTCCAGGCTCTGATCATGCCCTACACCCAAATAAGGGCACTGCGTTCATCCACCTCTGGCCTGCTTGCCTCCCTACCACTGAGGAAGTACAGTTCCCGCTCAGCCCAGTCAAAACTGTTCGCTGCTCTGGCTCCCCAATCAATGGTGGAACAAACTCCACTGGCTTCCAGTTGGCCCAAAAGACCATGGAACCCTCACGACGCCAGGACAGCGGAGTCAATCACCACCTTCCGGAGACACCTGAAACCCCACCTCTTTAAGGAATACCTAGGATAGGATAAAGTAATCCTTCTCACCCCCCCCTTAAAATATTTAGATGCACTATTGTAAAGTGGCTGTTCCACTGGATGTCATAAGGTGAATGCACCAATTTGTAAGTCGCTCTGGATAAGAGAGTCTACTAAATGACTTAAATGTAAATTTCTATTGTTAGAATATAGTGGACAGCACTTTGACAACATTGTTTGACATGACCGGGTAGGAACCAAAGTTTCGGTCAGTGTTAACCAGGAGACTCTAATTCTGTAGCTAACCCATTCAGGCTTCGCCTATCCCTCTGATTTTATAGGATATCGTTCCAACGTTCTTATTTAAGCATACACGAGCACTGGTTTCAGGCTGTATTAGCTAGCTACGTTTTCTCTGACTCTTGTACAGTTGGTGAACTAGCTAGCCAGCTAAATAGCAATTAGCTTTAGTGTCTAACACAATTTATTTTAGCCACAACCTGCGAAGATAAACTTGCAGTTTGCAGACAAGACAGTAAGATACACTATATGCTTGTGGATTTATATTAAGAAGCAGATTCAAGAAGCAGATTCAAGTAGCAAAAACAAAAATTGACATACGCCACTCTGCCAAGTTATCACATTTAACAAACCAAACATTGACATACTGTAGGGCCGTTCCCAGCAAAAATAAATTTTCTTGTTGATTGGTCTAAATTTGTATGTATTTTTCCATAGATCAACACGCTATGTTTGAATACTGAGCTTGTCTGATGCCCCCCCCTTTGCTGCTGTCCTTTGCAGGTTCTTCCATTATGCTCCTGAAATTGCCGGGAATGGGCTACACCAGGGTTCGGCAACTTATTCAATTCGGAGTGCCAAGTTTTCGTACCACTTCTACTGATTTTCAAATCCACATTTTTGTGGAACAGTGATTTAATTTATAATCAAATCTTCTCAAAATCAATGTCATGTGGTTAATCAAAATACTATCTAAATGAAAATGACACTTTTAAACTTGCCTATATATTTAAGTATTCTTGCATGTGAACAATATCCTGATTTTTAATATAAAAAAAAAAATGAATATCCAAAATCACATTGGCTACACATGGCCTGTCTGCGAGGAACTTGAAACATTATTTCAACAATTTAAACTTAGTCCCCGAAGCTCATGTTAGCAAACTTACAAAGTATAAGATATTCTGGGCCCTCAGTTTCCTGCGCCAGTGAGCTCCTGACATGCAGCTGTAGGCAGCTGTAGGCTAAGGATAAAAAAGTAATCATGTAGGCCTTTTTTATGCTGTTCCCACCGGAATAGAGCATTACACCCCCCAAGTTGAACTATTGTCATTCTCAATGGCTATAAAGACTTTTGTTTACTTGCTGTTTGAGGTGAAGAAATAAACTACGTTGAGACATGCCACAGTGATGATGGTAAGCTAAAATAATCAGACAGAAACGGTAATGTACTACTGGTGTGCCGTCTCCGCAATGGAATAGTTCACTCAGACAGGCATGAATCAGACGGGTGAAAAATATATATTTGCCACTACTCAAGTAAAATAAAAATTGACCAAACAATTGACCAGATGACTTTATGTGGTCAGTCTTAACTGTTATAAAAGGTCATATAGAAACACAAACCGGTCCTTGCATCAATACCTGTATGTGTTATAGTAAAATACAGTATACTACTCAGCCCTAAGTAAATGTCAACATTAGTGCAATTTACAGTAATTCTGTTTTGGATACTTCTCCTAATTACCTTGTTGTTCTTGAGAGGTCTAAGTGTTCTTTGTTGCTGATTTGACTTTCCCTCTCGTCTTACAGGGTAAACCGTTCATGTTTGACCGAGTGTTCGGGTCCAATACGACACAGGAGCAGATGTACAAAGCCTCTGCTCAAAAGATTGTTAAAGGTACTATCCTGTGGCACTATCCTACCAGTGCAAACCTTCTAGGCAGTTTTAAAGTAATTGTTTTAAGTTCTCAATGTCTTTTGCTACATACACAGATGTCCTTGAGGGCTACAACGGGACAATATTTGCCTTTGGGCAGACATCGTCTGGAAAAACACACACCATGGAGGTGAGGCAGAGCGAGGCCTATGAAATTATACATGCTTCTATCTTAATGGGTTTGGTCAAATGATTTCAACTGGGATTGGGGTCAATTCCATTTAAATTGTCAATGAAGAAAGTAAAATTAAATTCCTTAAATGCTCTCAAAGTTGAGTAAAATTGGAATTTTAGGTTACTTCCTGCATTGAATTGGAATTTAAATAACATCTTGACCCCAACCCTGTTGTTCTATGTTTGACGGAAACCTGTCTTTGTCCTGTAAAGGGTAGCCTCCATGACCCGGATGGTATGGGGATCATCCCCAGAATAGTCCAGGACATCTTCAACTACATCTACTCAATGGATGAGAACTTGGAGTTCCATATCAAGGTATGGAGCACTTCAACCACACAGTTGGCCTCAAGTGATTCGGTTGCCAAATAAAAAGGGGAAAAATGTACCTAAAGACAGAACGCGCCATGTGAATCTACTAACTAGCTAGCTATTCCACATCGGCTACATAATCCGAATCAAAAACACTGCCCAGCTAGATTGTTTCTAATCTGAGTACTCTCTGTTGCAGGTTTCATATTTTGAAATTTACCTGGACAGGATCAAGGACCTACTGGATGGTACGTACTGTATGTTACGGCAAAGCAAGCATCCTCATTTGACCATTCTGGAGATTTAGGCTGTGTCCCAAATGGCGCTCTATTTCATATAGTCCATTACTTTTCACCAGGACGGGTAGGGCTCTGGTGAAAATGTGTGCACTGTATAGGGAATCGGGTGCCATTTGGGTCGCAGACATTGTCTGTTGGGTAATCACTCCCCCTCACACACATGCAAACATACATGCAGTTGAAGTCGGAAGTTTACATACGCTTATGTTGGAGTCATTAAAACTCGTTTTTCAACCACACCATACATTTCTTGTTGTCAAAACTATAGTTTAAGTCGGTTCGGACATCTACTTTGTGCATGACACAAGTAATTTTTTCCAGCAATTGTTTACAGATTATTTCACTTTCACCATTCCAGTGGGTCAGTTGTTGACTGTGCCTTTTAAACATCTTGGAAAATTCCAGAAAATGATCTCATGGCTTTAGAAGCTTCTGATAAGCTAATTGACATAATTTGAGTCAATTGGAGGAGTACCTGTGGATGTACTTCAGGGCCTACCTTCAAACTCAGTGCCTCTTTGCTTGACATCATGGGAAAATCAAAAGAAATCAGCCAAGACCTGAGTGAAAGAAAATGGTAGACCTCCAAGTCTGGTTTATCCTTGCGAGCAATTTCCAAACGCCTGAAGGTACCATGTTCATCTGTACAAACAATAGTGCACAAGTTTTAACCGCGTGTTCTGTCTCCTAGAGATGAACGTACTTTGGTGCAAAAAGTGCAAATCAATCCCAGAACAACAGCAAAGGACCCTGTGAAGATGCTGGAGGAAACGGGTACAAAAGTATCTTTATCTACAGTAAAACGAGTCCTATATCGACGTAACCTGAAAGGCCTCGCAGCAAGGAAGAAGCCACTGCTCCAAAACCGCCACAAAAAAGCCAGACTACGGTTTGCAACTGCACATGGGGACAAAAATCGTACTTTTTGGAGAAATGTCCTCTGGTCTGATGAAACCAATCGAACTGTTTGGCCCTAATGACCATTATGTTTTGAGGAAGAAGGGGGGAAGCTTGCAAGCCGAAGAACACCATCCCAACTGAAGCATGGGGGTGGCAGCATCATGTTGTGGGGGTGCTTTGCTGCAGGAGGGACTGGTGCACTTTACAAAATAGATGGCATCATGAGGCAGGACAATTATGTGGATATATTGAAGCGACATCAGTCAGGAAGTTAAAGCTTGGTCGCAAATGGGTCTTCCAAATGGACAATGATCCAAACATACTTCCAAAGTTGTGGCAAAATGGCTTAATCAGGACAAAGTCAAGCTATTGGAGTGACCATCACAAAGCCCTGATGTCAATCCTATAGAAAATGTGTGGGCAGAACTGAAAAAGTGTGTGTGAGCAAGGAGGCCTACAAATCTGACTCCGTTTCACCAGCTCTGTCAGGAGGAATTGGCCAAAATTCACCCAACTTATTGTGGGAAGCTTGTGGAAGGCTATTCAAAACATTTGACCCAAGCAATTAAAAAAAATTAAAGGCACTTCTGCCCAACTGGGAATGTGATGAAATAAATCCTAACTGACCTAAGGGAATTTTCACTTGGATTAAATGTCAGGAATTGTGATACACCTTAGCCAAATACTTTTAACCTCAGTTTATGTCAACTTACGACTTCAACTGTACTTCAATTGAGTTGTTTCTGTCTAGACAGTGTACTTATAACCTGCAGCATTCAGATGAAAATAATAAAATATTTAGTGGCTGCTTTGTGCTTTTAACCTGCCTGTTGACGATTCCTTGTTAATATTGTGATCAACATCATAAGTAATGTAATAATAATAAAATGTGTTTTTCCCCCCTCTGCAGTAACAAAGAACAACCTGTCTGTACATGAGGATAAAAACAGGGTGCCCTACGTCAAGGTAAGTCTCTTATTTATGGTCAAGTGAACCAAACACATCAACAATGCATTCGGAAAATATTCAGACCCCTGACTTTTTCCTCATTTTGTTACGTTACAGCCTTATTCTAAAAGGTATTAAATTGTTTTGTTCCCTCAATCTACTCCCACACTATCCATAATGACCGAGCAAAAACTACAGGTATTTAGAATTCTTTGTACATTTACATAAGTTTTCAGACCCTTTGCTTAGTACTTTGTTCAAGCACATTTGGAAGCAATTTACCTGCCTCGAGTCTTCTTGGGTATGATGCTACAAGCTTGGCACACCTGTATTTGGGGAGTTTCTCCCATTCTTCTCTGCAGATCCTCTCAGGCTCTGTCACCACGCTGGCCAACTCCATGTCACCACTCCTGGTGTGTCTTTGCTGTCTCCTAGTCTCGCCCATAGCCAGCAAGTAACTTGTGTGTAATATTACACTCAGAGCAGGTTGGATGTGGAGCGTTGCTGTACAGCTATTTTCAGGCCTCTCCAGAGATGTTAGATCGGGTTCAAGTTCGTGCTCTGGCTGGCCAACTCGACATGTCCCGAAGCCACTCCTGCGGTGTCTCGGCTGTGTTCTTAGGGTCGTTGTCTTGTTGGAAGGTCAACCTTTGCCCTTGTTTGAGGTCCTGAGCGCACTGGAGCAGGTTTTCCTCAAGGATCTCTCTGTACTTTGCTTCATTCATCTTTGCTTCAACCTCAGTCTCCCAGTCCCTAACGCTGAAAAACATCCTCATAGCCTGATGCTGCCTCAACCATGCTTCACCGTAGGGATAGTACCAGGTATCTTCCAGACGTGACTCTTGGCATTCAGGCAAAAGCCTTCAATCTTGGTTTCATTTGACCAGAGAATCTTGTTTCTTATGGTCTGAGAGTCTTCAGGTGACTTTTGGCAAACTCCAAGTGGGCTGTCATGTGCCTTTTTTTACTAAGGATTGGCTTCCATCTGGCCACTCTACCATAAAGGCCTGATTTGGTGGAGTGCTGCAGAGATTGGAGAACCTTCCAGAAGGACAACCATCTCCACATAGGAAGTCCGGAGCTCTGTCAGAGTGACCATCGGGTTCTTGGTCACCTCCCTGACCAAGGCCCTTCTCCCGCGATTGCGCATTTTGGCCGGGCGGCCAGCTCTAGGAAAAGTCTTGGTGGTACTTAACTTATTTCCTTTAATGATGATTAAGACCACTTGGGGACCTAAAGTAGAGCTTTACGATGCAATTCCTTCGACCTTGTGTCTTGGTTTTTGCTCTATGAACTGGAACAATATCTAGATGTGTGTGCGTGCCTTTCCAAATCCGGTCCAATTAATTGAATTTACCACAGGTGGACTCCAATCAAGTTGTAGAAACATCTGAAGTAAAGCCAATGGAAGCAGGATGCACCGGAGCTCAATTGAGTCTCATAGCAAAGGGTCTGAATAGTTATGTAAATAAGGTATTTTTGTTTTTTATAGATTTGCAAAAATGTCTAAACATGTTATTTTGGGGTATTGTGTGTAGATTGATGAGGATAAATTAATGTTATCCATTCTAGAATAAGGCTGTAACCTAATGTGGATAAATTCAAGGGGTCTGAATACTGTCCGAATGCACTGGTAAATGGTACCATAGATGGATCCATGAAACGGTTGGTTGGTCAGGTGGATGAAATGGTAAGACATCTGTAGAATAGTGCGTCTCAAATGATACCCTATTCCCTTTGTCGTGCACTACTTTTGGATTTGTGGACGCTGGTCAAAAGTAGTGCACTTATATAGGAAATAGTACTACTTCGGATGCATCCTATTTGTGGGTTGGAGAAAGTCAAAGCACTTTACAATACCGATATAACTTCCTGATTATCCGCAACTTTAATGTCAGTGTTATCTAAGTTTTTCATCATAATCGTCTCTTTGTCTACCATGTTAAATCACAGTGGTTCCTTGGTTCCTTGTGTCCCCAGGGGTGTACCGAGCGCTTTGTTTGCAGCCCCGAGGAGGTCATGGATACTATTGACGAGGGCAAATCCAACCGACACGTGGCCGTCACAAGTGAGTCAGTCCAACACTGGGACCGTTTCAGTCCCGCCTGCTACTCATGGGTTCATTATGATCCTCAGCCTGCATCTCCTGATCTACCAAGCCACGTCCTAAATGACACCTTTCACTCTTTATAGTGATTATTTTTGACCAGGGTCCATAGGGGTGTGGTCAAAAGTAATCCACTATTTAGTGAACAGGGTGCCATTTAGGATGCAATTACACAGCCGTTACATAATTAGGACCAGGCGTTCTCCTGACCAGGAATCATGAAAATCTGTAGACACAAGTTAATATACACAGTAGTACTTGAACTAAGCTAGTTTTCTCTAGAAAATAAAACATTACTGAGCAGTCCTTTCAACTGAAAGTGAAAGATTATGACAATGATGCTAGCAATCAAATATGTTCTGAATGTAGACTTTTATAAATGCACATTAATTCATTAGATTCCTCACAGAATCATGGCCATGTTCTTTGTTTCTGTTAGCAATATATTTTATATTATGTTAATTTAAGTGTGTTTTTATAGACATGAATGAGCACAGCTCCAGAAGTCACAGTATCTTCCAAATCAACGTGAAGCAGGAGAACACTGCTACAGAGCAGAAACTCAGCGGCAAGCTCTACCTTGTCGATCTGGCCGGTAGCGAAAAAGTATGTCATCATTTCTTTCTCTGTGCCTTTTCTGTGTCTGCGTTTTGATAATTCACCATTTTCCAGAAGTGTGCAATAGCCCAATTCGGGCATGGATTTTTACAATGGTGGTAACTCAGTCCAGCCAGTGTTTATACCAATCTTTTTAAATGCATGACGAGGAGAGTGCAGGTGCACACTTGTGGAAAATGGGGATGGAGCATTAGCCTTTTCTTCCTCTGGTTCCTCCATTTGTCTCCATCTTGGTGTTCAAGTTCAACGCATTAACTTTTGCACAATGCCTGCTTTCTCCTACTGTAGATATGGCCTAGCAGGCAGCTATTGATCTGAACATTTGGTCATAACTAGCTATTCTGCCACAAGTAGCTAGTATCTCAAGCTGCCTGCCTCACAGTACAGAAATAGGAGATAAGATCCTGTCCTATGAGCCGTTCTGGCTCGGAAACGGCTACTTTTGCCACATCTTTAGCATGAGGGTTGAATATTTTCTCTGTATTTTACAAATGTTCCATCTTGAAAATAAGTAGTTTTACTCCTGTTTTTTCCCGCCAAAACCGGAGAGTTTGGAAAGTATTCAGACCCCTTGACTTTATCCACATTTTGTTACTTTAAAGCCTTATTCTAAAATTGAATTAATTGTTTTTTCCCTCATCAATCTACACACTACCCCATAATGACAAAGCGAAAAAAATTTTTTGTTGTTGTAAATTTATACTGAATGAAAAATGAAATACCTTTATTTATATAAGTATTCAGACCCTTTGCTATGACACTCGAAATTGATATTTGGTGCATCCTGTTTCCATTGATCATTCTGGATGTTTCTACAACTTGATTGGAGACCACCTGTGGTAAATTCAATTGATTGGACAGGATTTGGAAAGGCGTACAGTGTTTGTATATTTAAGGTTCCACAGTGACAGTGCATGTCAGAGCTAAAAAAAACATGCCATGAGGTTGAAGGAATTGTTCCTAGAGCTCTGAGACAGGAGGCACAGATCTGGGGAAGGGTACCAACACACTTCTGCAGCTTTGAAGGTCCCCAAGAACAGTGGCTTCCATCATTCTTAAAAGGACTATGTTTTGGAACCATCAAGACTCTGGCCGAGCGGCCAGCTCTATGAAAACTGAGCAATCGGGGAGGAGGGCCTTGGTCAGGGAGGTGACCAAGAACCCAATGGTCACTCTGACAGAGCTCCAGAATTCCTCTGTGGAGATGGGAGAAACTTCCAGAAAGACAAGTCTCTGCAGCACTCTACCAATCATGGCTTTATGGTATAGTGTCTAGACGGAATACACTCCTCAGTAAAAGGCACATGACAGCCTGCTTGAAATTTGCCAAAAGGCACCTAAAGGACTCTGACCATAAACAAGATTCTCTGGTCTGATGAAACAAAGATTGAACTCCTTGGCCTGAATACCAAGCGTCACGTCTGGAGAAGCGTGGTGGCAGCATCATGCTGTGGGGATGTTTTTCAGTGGCCGGGACTGGATGACTAGTCAGGATCGAAGGAAAGATGAACAGAGCAAAGTACAGAACAGAGCAAAGTACAGAGATCCTTGATGAAAGCCTGCTCCAGAACGCTCAGGCCCTTAGACTGGAAGAATTTCACCATCCAACAGGACAACAACCCTAAGCACACAGCCAAGATAATGCAGGAGTATCTTCGTGACATGTCTCTGAATGTCCTTGATTGGCCCAGCCAGGTCCTGGACTTGAACCCCATCAAACATCTCTGGAGAGACTTGAAAATGGCTGTGCAGCGACGCTCCCCATCCAACCTGACAGAGCTTTAGAGGAATGGGAGAAACTCCCCGCATGAGCGTTGATTATTGATCATGCCGAGAGAAGACTGCAGAGAAGCAAGATTTAGTCATAGCATATCATTTAAGTTCCATTTCACGTCATGCTGTTTATATACAGTTATTATTTACTGGTGTCTCGCAGTTATTTGTCCCGGAAAAGTATGTTGAGCGGTAAATCTCGATAACCGGGTTCCCGCCATTCAACCCTATTTAGCACATATATGTTGTTACTCCTTACTCACACAACAACAGCAGTAATCTGATCATAATCCAAAGGATGGGACTAAACTCAAGCAAAGCCTTTCACATGCTTAGTTTCACTTTTTCGTTATCGGTTTTTGTTTCAAATGAATATCAATATTTGTAGTGTTCTGTATCATCTTTAAGATTTCTTTCCAAGTTAGATATGGAACACAACCAAATGGCTCCCTATATAATGCACTACTTTTCATAAGAATAGTGCACTAAATCAAGAATAGGGTGCCATTTGGGACAGATGCTGTTTCTTAGAATTTTGGGTGACGTAATGCCCTGTAATAGTCTTATACCAGTGTTGTCATGAGGGCTTGTGTGTTGGATTGTGATCTCTTAAAAATTGTGTGTCTAGGTGGGTAAAACTGGAGCTGAGGGAGCGGTGCTGGAAGAAGCTAAAAACATCAACAAATCCCTGTCTGCGCTGGGCAACGTCATCTCTGCCCTTGCCGAAGGCTCGGTGAGATAACATAATACCACTCTGCTCCCTCTGGGCTGGGGAGAATGACTGTAAATTACACCCTATTCCCTAAATAGTCAACTTATTCTTAACCAAACTCTGGTCAAAAGTAGTACACAATATGGGGAATAGGGTGTCAACAAACAGCTGTTCTAACAAAAGGGAGAATATCAGCATATTTTTCTAATGAGGATATTTTCAAGTTAGGAACGAATGATAAAATATGGGAGGAATCAAAGGAGTGTCTCATGCACAAGTCATACACGCATGTCTAAACACTTGTAATCTAGGTTTTCAGTACCTGTACAATTTACTCTTGTATTACAGAGTTCAGCCCAGGTTTTCAGTATTATTCTCCGGAACAAAGTAATGAGTGTTTTTAGGTTGAAGCTCAAGTCCCTCTCCCCTCCTTTCTCCAGACCTATGTCCCTTACAGAGACAGTAAGATGACCCGTATCCTGCAGGACTCTCTGGGTGGCAACTGTAGGACCACCATGGTCATCTGTGCCTCGCCCTCCGCCTACAACGAGGCTGAGACAAAGTCCACACTGATGTTCGGACAGCGGTACGTACAGGACACTCTCAGCCCCTGGACTGTAAACGACCCACAACCAGTCTCAGACCCTGTACTTAACTATATATTTGTGGGTTTTCTCAACCTGGGATCCCCAATCACCTTTAGCTCTGTACCCCTTAACCGATTGCAACTACTAGACCTATGTTTAGCCAACATTTTATTCATCTTCCCAATAATCCTTTTCGAATAGTCCTCATACCCCCAGGGGTACTAGTAACCCCAGATTGAGAACCACTGCTCTATATGACCAAGAACCACCATTGGGTTGTAAGTTTTGTAAATGACAATTGAATGTTGGTACATTGTTAGCAATGGCTGTTATGGTCAGAATATGCTACAGTCTACACAGTTTATGCTTTATAGGAGGGTTGGTTGTTTTGGCAACAAAACCGATGCGTGTGCAACTATGGGGTAAAACAGATGGGGTTGGCTTGGATTGTTGAAATATAAACTATTTTGTCCACAATTTTTTATTGAAAACATAAATACATTGGCATAATGAGCACTTGTCTCTCAAATACATAATTACAGTTTATTTTAGCCATATTAGAGTAGATGTAACATCAGACATGGTTTCAAGAACAAGACAAAACTAGCTGAAACAAGCCACCTACAATTCCCCACATGGCAGCATCTTGTCATTGTTGCTAGCTTTCTGGCCATCCAGAATCATAATACACGGACTTCTGCCCCATTTGAATTGCACGTATTGTTTTCTTGATGTCAGCTAATACGCTTTATGGGTGGTTGCCAGTGCCACACCCACTCTCAAAGGTGACACTTTGTTTTGTGACATAGGAAAGTTACCTGTTGTGTATATGTGTGACAGAGCTAAGACCATTAAGAACACAGTGTGTCTGAATGTGGAGCTGACGGCAGAACAGTGGAAGAAAAAGTATGAAAGAGAAAAGGCGAAGAACACAACCCTGAGGGGCACTGTCACCTGGCTGGAGAACGAACTCAACCGCTGGAGAAATGGTATGAGAGAAAAAAATATGGAAACCATAAATCGATATTTAGTTAATGTTCAAAGATGACTGATAATTCCATGAATCACGCTCATGTCTGCATTTTAGGATTGAACAGGGTTGTAATTCATTAGTGTACTGCACACCGTAGCAAAAGTTTTGCAATGTAAACCGTGTTTAGAGTAAACTGTTTCCGTTGCAAAATAGTTTGCTACGGTGTGCACTAATGACGATAAACCAGGAAATGGTCTACATGTTGCATAGATGCCACAGAAGTTTACTTTTGTTTCTAACCATGTCTGTCTCCATGGCTCCCTCCCTTCCTCTTTCCCTCCCTCTGTGCTGCCCCTATAGGTGAGAGTGTGCCGGTGGAGGAGCAGTTTGACAAGGAGAAGGCTAACGCTGAGGTCCAGGCTCTAGACAACGTGGTGAACAATGAGAAGATGGCCCCCTCACCCAACATTCCAGGGGTTAAACTGACCGACGCAGAGAAGGAGAAGTGTGAGGCTGAGCTGTCTAAACTCTACAAGCAGCTGGATGATAAGGTGAGGTAGCAGAGCCACATGGCAACTTGCTAGATTCAATCTAGACAGTGACCTTGTACACTGAGGTGCCAGAAAGATTTCCATGAGGTAGTCATTTAAAGGTAGATTCAGTGCGATGACGTAGATGCACAATTTCCGCAGGAACTAAGAGCGTTGAAGTGCAAGGCTCAACTTCTCTGCTGTTTTGTTCCCGTAGCTACCACGTAGCAGCGATAAGCGAACCTGTGCACATGCGCAGATACTCTGTGTGAGAGCGAAGTCTTGCATCGTGCTCGTTGCAATATCTGTGGTCCCTGCTCGTGGCAACGCCACAATGCTCAGTGGCATTAATATGTTTAAAATATGTTTTGCTAATGATTTGAGACGAGAACACTTTGGGTGTAACACCCCCCCTCTTCTCTCCATCAGGATGATGAGATCAACCAGCAGAGCCAGCTGGCAGAGAAACTAAAGCAGCAGATGCTGGACCAGGAAGAGGTGAGACCCCTTGCTACCACAAACGCATATACGCACGCCGCGTCCCTCCAGCCCTCCTGCTCTGTTAACAATGCCATCAGTCTGCCTGTACAGGCCCGTCTGAAGACTGTTAGCTGACGGTTAGCCCGGACACAGCAGGGTTAAAGAGGCATCACTCAGCCTGGGTAGAATCTAACACACTCATCTCAGCTTTCGGTAGGCTGGATTTTAATTACAGATGAATATTCTGAGTAGGGAATTAATAACAGGCGTGGGTCTTGTTCAGTAGGGCACAAAATAGCAGAATGTTCTGCAATTGAAAGTACCTCCCACCTGCCTGTTTCAAAAGTTTTCTCCCTACTGAATACAATCGCAGGTTAGCTTTTAACAAGCGAGAGCTTCACCTTTCCCCCCTCATTAGGCTATTACAAAGCCAGAGAATAATCTGTATCAATCAATTACTTAGACAAAGTGGTGATATTTGATTATGTTTACATATTATTTACATACTACTGATTTTCCTTTAACCCTGACCTGATGCGCCCACTTTAGTTTTACGCTGTTGAAAGTTTAATGAACTTCCTCATCAGACTAAAGTGAGGCTGGGGTAAGTTGGTCAGCCTGTAGTTCTCTTCTTCAAAGGTACAGATTTAAATCAGATAGTGACTGTGTCCCAAATGGCACCCTATTCCCTTTATAGTGCACTACTTTTGACCAGGACCCATAGCACAGGAGGCTGCTGAGGGGAGGATGGCTCATATTAATGGCCAGAACAAATGGACTCAAACAAATCAAATATTATTTGTAACATGCGACGAATACAACAGGTGTAGACCTTGCAGTGAAATGCAAGCCCTTAACCAAGAATGCACTTCAATAAATAAAGTTAAAATATTTACTAAGTAAACTAAAGTAAAAAATTTAATAAAATGTAACAAAATAAAATAAGGTTATATACCAGTACCAATTCAATGTGTTAGTCAAGGAATTATTAATTGTTCAGCAGTCTTATGGCTTGGGTGTAGAAGTTGTTAAGGAGCCTTTTGGACCTAGACTTGGTGCTCCAGCACAGCTTGCCATGTGGTAGCAGAGACAACGGTCTATGACTTGGGTGACTGGAGTCTTAAGACAATTTTTTGGGGCCTTCCTCTGACGCTCCCTAGTATATACAGTTGAAGTCGGAAGTTTACATACCTTAGCCAAATACATTTGAAATCAGTTTTTCACTATTCCTGACATTTAATCCTTGTAAAAATGTCCCGTCTTAGGTCAGTTAGGATCACTACTTTATTTTAAGAATGTGAAATGTCAGAATAATATAGTGATATATTTCAGCTTTTATTTCTTTCATCAAATTCCCAGTGGGTCAGAAGTTTACATACACTCAATTAGTATTTGGTAGCATTGCCTTTAAATTGTGTAATTTGGGTCAAACTTTTCCGGTAGCCTTCCACAAACTTCCCACAATAAGTTGGGTGAATTTTGGCCCATTCCTCCTGACAGAGCTGGTGTAACTGAGTCAGGTTTGTAGGCCTCCTGGCTTGCACACGATTTTTCAGTTCTGCCCACAAATTTTCCATAGGATTGATGTCAGGGCTTTGTGATGGCCACTGCAATACCTTGACTTTGTTGTCCTTAAGTCATTTTGTCATGCTTTGGGTCATTGTCCATTTGGAGGACCCATTTGCGACCAAGCTTTAACTTCCTGACTGATGTCTTGAGATATATCCACATAATGTTCCTACCTCCTACCTCAATTTTCCTACCATCTATTTTGTGAAGTGCACCAGTCCCTCCTGCAGCAAAGCATCCTCACAACATGATGCCGCCACTCCCATGCTTCACGGTTGGGATGGTGTTCTTCGGCTTTCAAGCGTCCCCCCTTTTCCTCCAAACATAACGATGGTCGTTATGGCCAAACAGTTCTATTTTTGTTTCATCAGACCAGAGGACATTTCTCCATCCCCATGTGCAGTTGCAAACCGTAGTCTGGCTTTTTTATGGCGGTTTTGGAGCAGTGGTTACTTCCTTGCTGATGTCAATATAGGACTTGTTTTTACTGTAGCTATAGATACTTTTGTACCTTTTTCCTCCAGCACCTTTGCTGTTCTGGGATTGATTTGCACTTTTCACACAAGTATGTTCATCTCTAGGAGACAGAACGGGTCTCCTTCTGAGCAGTATGACGGCTGTGTGGTCCTATGGTGTTTATACTTGCATACTATTGTTTGTATAGATGAACGTGGTGCCATCAGGCATTTGGAAATTGCTCCCAAGGATGAACCAGACTTGTGGAGGTGTACCATTTTTTTCCCGCTCAGGTCTTGGCTGATTTCTTTTGATTTTCCATGATGCCAAGCGAAGACTCACTGAGTTTGAAGGTAGGCCTTGAAATACACCCACAGGTACTCAAATGATGTCAATTAGCCTATCAGAAGCTTCTAAAGCCATGACATCATTTTCTGGAATTTTCCAAGCTGTGTAAAGGCACAGTCAACTTAGTGTATGTAAACTTCTGACACACTGGAATTGTGATACAGTGAAATAATCTGTCTGTAAACAATTGTTGGAAAAATGACTCGTGTCATACACAAAGTAGAAGTCCTAACCGACTTGCCAAAACTATAGTTTGTTAACAAGAAATTTGTGGAGTGGTTGAAAAACGAGTTTTAATGACCTAAGTGTATGTAAACTTCCGACATCAACTGTTGGTCCTGGATGGCAGGAAGCTTGGCCTCCGTCATGTACTACGCCATACGCATTACCCTTTATAGTGCATTATGGTCTCATGCCGGGCAGTTGCCATAGCAGGCAGTGATACTACCGTTCAAGATGCCCTCGGTGGTGCAGCTGTAGAAGCTTTTGAGGATCTGAGGACCCATGCCAAATATTAGAGGGAAAAGGGTTTGCCCTGCCCTTTTCACAACTATCTTGATGTGTTTGGACCATGATAGTTTGTTGGTGATTTGGACACAGGGAACTTTAAAACTCTCGACCCGCTCCACTACATACCGTCAATATTAATGGGGGCCTGTTCGGCCCTCCTTTTCCTGTAGTCCACAATCAACTTCTTTGTCTTGCTCACACTGCCAGGTCTCATCGTTTTTGGTGATCAGGCCTACCACTGTTGTCGAGAGCAAACTTAATGATGGTTTTGGAGTTGTGCTTGGCCATGCAGTCGTGGGTGAACATAGAGTACAGGTGTGGACTGAGCACACACCCTTGAAGGGGCCCCAGTGTTGAGGGTCAGCGTGGCAGATGTGGTGTTGCCTACCCTTACCACTTGGGGGCTGCCCATCAGGAAGTCCATGATCCAGTTGGAGAGGGATGTGTTTAGTCCCAGGGTCCTTAGCTTAGTGATGAGCTTTGTGGGCACTATGGTTTTGAACGCTGAGCCGTTGTCAACGTACAGCATTCTAACCAAGGTGTTTGTCCAGGTGGGAAAGGGCAGTGTGGAGTGTGATTGCGTCATCTGTGGATCTGTTGGGGTGGTATGCGAATTAGTGGGTCTATGGTTTCCGGGATAATGGTGTTGATGTGAGTCATGACCGGCATTTCAAGCACTTCATGGCTACCGACGTGAGTGCTACGAGGCGGTAAACATTTAAGCAAGTTACCTTCGCTTTCTTGGGCACAGACTATGGTGGTCTGCTTGAAACATGGAGGTGTTACACACTCAATCAGGGAGAGGTTGAGAATGTCACCGACCACACTTGCCAGTTGGTCCGCGTTTGTTCGGATCACACGTCCTGGTAATTCGTCTGGCCTTGTGAAGGTTGACCTGTTTAAAGGGCTTGCTCACGTTGTCTACGGCGAGCATGATCACACAGTTGTCCGGAAACCATTTGTTTGGTGTATTTGATATTGATATTCCACCCATTCTGCTCCAACCATTACCATGAGCCCGTCCTCCCTGATTAAGGTGCCACCTACCTCCTGTGGCCCATAAGGCTCATAGGTCCGAAGTAGTGCATTATTTATGGAATAGGGTACCATTTAGGACTCATCCACTGACGTTGTGATTCAGATCCTTAGACTAGTATGAGGTTCATCGCCAACACTCAGGGTTTTGGCTCTAGCTAGCTCACATAGATTAGATCGAGATGAGAGAAGAGGTGTCCTGGGATAGCTGCGATACATTTAATTTTAAAGCAGCAATCTGCAGTTGCTACATCTGTTTTTGGAATTTAAATGTAATGATATATATATATATATCTATCCATTCAATCTTGAAAAATATAATTTATACATGCTTAGTTTGACTCTTACCCCATCAGAACCCAAACTAAGTTTTTTTTATTCCTTTGTTTGTAAACAATGTGAAGATGAATAATTACGTTGTTAGAACTATACATATTCTTGAATGGTCAGTCCTTGTATCCATAGCTCTGTCTTTGAATTTGTGTTCCTTCTCCAGCTGCTGGCCTCATCACGTCGTGACCACGACAACCTGCAGGTAGAGCTGAACCGTCTGCAGTCCGAAAATGAGGCGTCTAAGGAGGAGGTGAAGGAGGTGCTGCAGGCCCTGGAGGAGCTGGCTGTTAACTATGACCAGAAGAGCCAGGAGGTGGAGGACAAGACTAAGGAGTTTGAGGCTCTCAGCGAGGAGCTTAACCAGAAATCGGTGAGAAGGAAGCCATTTTCCAATAGGTCTACCTTTTTTTTAAATGTCTTTCCTTCCTCTCTACCTTCAACCAGAAATTGGTGAGAGGAGAACAAGTCATTCATAATCTAAACTCACCAAGAGATTTTAGGAATGTGAAATGTACTTGTGTACTTATGTCGTATGCCAACTACTGACATTAGGTAAGAAAGCCTGCTGGTCTTCACTGATTTGCTGTTCACTCAGCTAGTGTTCCAGGTGTAATTCAGTCCAGGATTAGAAAGGGAAGATGAAACTTAACTTCTCCTTTGTTGTCGTCCTCAGAGTATCCTGGTGTCCATCGACTCTGAGCTGCAGAAGCTGAAGGAGATGACCAACCACCAGAAGAAGAGGGTCACTGAGATGATGTCATCGCTGCTCAAAGATCTGGCTGAGATCGGCATCGCTGTGGGCAGCAATGACATCAAGGTAGCATCATCATTCCTCGCCATGCCAGCCAATCGTGGAAGGGAAGCCCAGTATTGGGGTATTTTTGGGGGAATCCTGAAGAGTGGAAGTTTGACTCGTGTACTGTATATGCCAATTAACTTCATCCTTAACTATGCTTTGGGACACTATCTGATGCATGTTTTTTGCGCAATGACATTTGAGTCTTACATTTGTGCCTTTACACCCCCCCCCCCTTCTCCAGCAACAAGAGGGCAGTGGTCTGATAGACGAGGAGTTCACGGTGGCACGTCTGTACATCAGTAAGATGAAGTCTGAGGTGAAGACTATGGTGAAACGCAGCAAGCAGCTGGAGAGCACTCAGGCCGAGAGTAACGAGAAGATGGACGAGAACGAGAAGGAGCTGGCCTCCTGTCAGCTACGCATCTCGCAGGTAAGCATCGTCACCTGGGATAGAGGGCTTGAGAGAAGGTGTCATGGGGTGCCTGTCGTTCAAATCAAAATGTAGTCACTTCTCTTGGTCAATTTTTTAAATTTTATTTCAATTCAGTGAATTAAAAGCAATGAGGAACATTGGGATCCGGATTACAGTTTACTACTTGAATTAGATGGAATTGACTCCAACCCTTGTTCAATGCATTGCTCCATTTTAATTCCCCCTCAGCACGAGGCTAAGATCAAGTCCCTGACAGAGTACCTTCAGAACGTGGAGCAGAAGAAAAGACAGCTGGAGGAGAACGTAGACTCTTTGAATGAGGAACTAGTCAAGATCAGCGCTCAGGGTGACTACAACATTTTTTATTTATCCTATTCAAACAAGATCCCATCCCTCTTTTGCTTCGAAGACCTTTCCCCAACAAGGCACATCACACATTCCTTATTGAAATGTGTATTTTGATATCTTATTTCTACTAAACCATGGACACATTTGACACCTAGCTTTTCAAGTCTTCCACCATCTACTGGTGAAAAGGTTGCTGACACCCATCTCATGTTTCTCCCCTTGCAGAGAAAGTTCAGGCTATGGAGAAGGAAAATGAGGTCCAAACTGCCACCGAAGTCAAGGTATGACCAACAGTGGATTTCTCCGGACAGGCTATTCTTTCAAATCTTGATAACCGATCATTTCGATTATGCAAACTTTTTGTGTTGGTGATTATTTGTGTAAAATATTCTCCATTATTGTATGTTTGATTCCTGTATGTGCCAAATACACTCAATATATATATTTGTTAATGTTGACATCTATAAAAGTTTCTGCTTAAAATACCATATTTTGTGTTGGTACTCCTTTCTAATGTATTTGTTGGTAACTAGTTGTATGTGTTGCTAGGAGGCGGTTGAGCATCAGATCCAGTCTCACCGCGAGGCCCATCAGAAACAGATCAGCAGCCTGAGAGATGAGCTGGACAACAAGGAGAAACTCATCACTGAGCTCCAGGAGTATGGGAACACGTAACACACACACACACACACTCAGCACACGCACGCGCACACACACACACAATTCCATGAGGCCCATCACACGCACGACATATGCAACAACTATTTGTTAGTGAGACAGAGCCAGCAACTAACTATCTCTATTTGTCTCTCTCTCTCTCTCTCTCTCTCTCTCTCTCTAGTCTGAACCAGAAGATCATGCTAGAACAGGAGCGTCTGCGGGTGGAGCACGAGAAACTCAAATCCACCGACCAGGACAAGAGCCGCAAGCTGCACGAGCTCACGTACGTAACCACCCATCCAGATGCCTTACCCAGTTGCCATTGTACATACACCATCTATATTCACACACTATCATTTGTTCTTAAATGATTAGCCCGGATAAATTAGAATAAACTAATCACCAATGTCCGCATGCATATGAAAAGCTGTGATGTGGCAATGCAGAATCACTGATCTGGTTGTGTGTGTGTTTTACAGGGTGATGCAGGACAGGAGAGAGCAGGCCAGACAAGACCTGAAGGGACTGGAGGAGACTGTGGCTAAGGAGCTCCAGACTCTCCACAACCTCAGAAAACTGTTTGTTCAGGACCTGGCTACCAGAGTCAAGAAGGTACAACTCAGTGTTTGCTTTTTACAAGCTTTTAACTTTAAGAGCGAGAGCTGCATCCCCCTCCCAGTGAACAACCACAGTATAGCCTCCACATGGTTAGAAGTATAATTTTGATATCATGGATGATCAGTCCTTGTATCCATAGCGTGGTCTATTAATTTGAAAGTGGTTCCATTTCTCTAGCCCTATCCTTAGCTTTTTAACAAAACAGTGGCAGGGTATGCTTTTATTGTTTGAAATGCAGATTTCTCCATTAAGTCATACCCCGTCTCTTATCAGCTCTGTTGTATCACAAATATGATTTTTTTTCTTCTACGCTTGTTGTTTTCATACCACAATTCCGCATTAAAAGTGTATGGGTCCTTGAAAAGCACAATTTGGTATGTTAATTACTGTTTCTCAATGGTTATTTAAAACTCAAACTTGGCTTTAATGGTGCCTTTTACTGAACATTTGAGTGTTTGTGTGTGTCGTAAATGCAGAGCGAATGACAAGTGTAATAAAAGAATGTATGTTTTCTGCAGAGCGCTGAGATGGACTCGGATGATACAGGGGGCAGTGCTGCTCAGAAACAGAAGATCTCCTTTCTGGAGAACAACCTGGAACAGCTTACAAAGGTCCACAAACAGGTAAACAAACACACCTTAATACATATGTTGTTAGTGCTCCCATGGCAGAGAAGTATCCTGCTGTGATTGAATGGTGTGGTTTACTAAAGTCAGTAAGCCAGTACAGACCACAGCCCTTTAATGTAATGGAAGACACAGACATGCCAAATTATTCCCAAGATACATGTACTCTTCTGTCAATACAAATATTCTTCACCAATTGAAAAGATACAACTAATGTGACTGAAAGAATTAATTAGTTACGGCATCTCTCTCTCTCTCCTCTTGTTCTTCTTCCTCTAGCTGGTGCGTGATAACGCAGACCTGCGCTGTGAGCTTCCTAAACTGGAGAAGCGTCTGCGTGCTACGGCTGAGCGGGTCAAGGCCTTGGAGTCGGCCCTGAAGGAGGCCAAAGAGAACGCCGCACGCGACCGCAAACGCTACCAGCAGGAGGTGGACCGCATCAAAGAAGCCGTCAGGGCCAAGAACATGGCCAGGAGGGGCCACTCTGCTCAGATCGGTGAGGAACACACACATATGCATGCATAAAATCACACACATGAATTCGACTATACAACTATATATACAAAAGTATGTGGCCAACCATTCAAATTAGTGTATTCGGCTATTTACGGTGAAATACACTAATTTGAAGTGGTGGCCACATACTTTTGTGTATATATAGTGTGTGTGAATTCATGCGTGTGATTGTGTGCATAGTTACGAGATGACGTAACTGATTGATTGTTTCCGTCACATTAGTGTTTCACTCTGTAAAACACACACACAACCAGATCAGTGATTCCCCGTTGTGGGTGTATAAAATTGAGTACACAGCCATGCAATCTCCATAGACAAACATTGACAGTAGAATGGCCTTACTGAAGCGCTGTGACTTTTTAAACGTGGCACCTTCATTGGATGTCATCTTTCCAACAAGTCAGTTTGTCAAATTTCTGCCCTACTAGAGCCGTCCCAGTCAACTAGAAGTACTGTTATTGTGAAGTGGAAATGTCTTTGGGCAACAACGGCTCATCCATGAATTGGTAGACCACACAAGCTCACAGAACGGGAACGCAGAGTGCTGGAGCGCATAGCGCTTAGTAATCGTCTGTCCTCGGTTGCAACACTCGCTACCGAGATCCAAACTGCCTCTGTAAACAACATCAGCACAATAACTGTTTGTCGGGACATGGGTTTCCATGTCCGAGCAGCCGCACAAGCCTAACATCACCATGCGCAATGCCAAGCGTCGGCTGGAGTGGTGTAAAGCTTGCCGCCATTAGACTCTGGAACAGTGTAAACACGTTCTCTGGAGTGATGAATCACGGTTCCTCATCTGGCAGTCTGACGAACAAATCTGGGTTTGGCGGATGCCAGGAGAATGCCCCACGTGCCCCAATGCATAATGCCAACTGTGAAGTTAGGTGGAGGAGGAATAATAGTCTGGGGCTGTTTTTCATGGTTGGGGTGAATGGACATCTTTTCAGTGAATGGGTTTCAGTGAATGGACATCTTAACTCTACGGCATACAATGACATTCTAGGCGATTCTGGAACGCCGACTGCGAGCAAGGCCTAATCGCCCAACATCAGTTCCCGACCTCACTAATGCTCTTGTGGTTTGAATGGAAGCAAGTCCCCTCAGCAATGTTCCAACATCTCGTGGAAAGCCTTCCCAGAAGAGTGGAGACTGTTATGGCAGCAAAGGGGCAACAAACTCCATATTAATGCCCATGATTTTGGAATGAGCTGTTTGTCGAGCTGGTATCCTATACTTCTAGTCATGTAGTGTACATATTCACACACTGTTTTAAAGGTTAAAT
Source organism: Oncorhynchus gorbuscha (assembly GCF_021184085.1). Lineage (NCBI taxonomy): Eukaryota > Metazoa > Chordata > Actinopteri > Salmoniformes > Salmonidae > Oncorhynchus > Oncorhynchus gorbuscha. The sequence continues at coordinate 38,301,244 of NC_060179.1, forward strand.
GCTAGCTTTTTATTCAGAGAAATCTGTCCTCTGTTTTGCCTGATATAATCTAGGACTGATTATTTTATTGGTCTGTAATACTGGTACATGTAAATGCATAACATTTGTACATTTGGTAATTTAGCAGACGCTAAATAATGACGCCATTAGTGTTCCTTTGATGCTATGTAACCAGTACTGTGCCTCTGACCTCCCCAGCCAAACCCATTCGGCCTGGCCAGCCCCCTGTGGCATCTCCCACCCACCCCAATGTCAACCGGACAGGGTTCTTCAACAGCCAGCCCACCGGCATCAGAGGAGGAGGGGCCAAGCAATGAGTGGATAAGAAGTAAGTCAAGGGCCTTTTCTCAATTGCATACTCCTCTCGCCTCCATCTCAAAACCCATTGGAAGAGAAGGTCAAAGGCGAGGTACCACTGGCTTTCTCATCCAATAGGTTTTGAAAAGGAGGCAAGGAGAGAGGACGCGAAGAGTTTTCAATTGAGATTCTTCCAAGGCCTCTGTACTGAGCCAACCTAATGCATTTCAGGGAGTTCTGTTCGGATTGGAGAAAACATTTTGAAACCGGAAGGCACTGTCTGAATTTGTCCAATAAGGACACAGATATCAATGTTCTGTTGCAAAATGTTTTTACTTCTGTGTTCCCTACTGAACATGACCTTGTTTTATAGACAAGCCAGAGATGGCAGCAGAGCTCATATTTAGTAATGATTTTTCTCCACTTATTTTGTCTTCTGTCTCTTTCCGTCAGCTTCTGAAGAAGATAAACATAATCACAGAGATGAAGATACAAAGATCACCCACAGGAGCTGGCATTCCACTTGACAGAACTATCACATGGGACAATTCTTCCAGTATCAACGTTTATTTATATATGTATAAGATATATATATATGTAAGAAATAGACACAGGCTGTACAGTTATTTTTCATTTTTGTTTTCATGTATGAATGAAATTGATTTCCTTACAAAACAAAAGAAAACACGGACAGAGAACAAACAAAATAAAATAAATGGTGCATTCTTGGCGCCTGGCGAAATGAACATGTAATTAATAATGCGTAGCTCTTCCATTTGATCTATCGCACAGCAGTTTGTCCATTAATGTCCGAAAAGATTTGAGTCTGCATTGTGCCAAGTTTAAATGTATGTCGTCGCAGGTTCTCTAAAAACAAATAACACACTAAAAGGTTGGAATCCGTTGAGAAGCATCCTAGCCTGATTTTTTTTTTTATGTACAGTATATCATCAAAGTATCCCTCCTGTCTAGATCAATAAACTTATTTTAAAGTTTAAAGGTGTAAAAACACACTACTGGCCACTATTGTACAGTTAGAATTAGCACTGAACTGTTTTCTCTTCACTTGGACATTTGTTTCTTTTGGGGCTAAAATGCTGCAGTAGAGCACATCTTCAGGACCATGCACCAGTGATTGACAAAAAAAAGTGTCACCTTATTCCCTTTTATAGTAAACTAGTTTTGACCAATGGTAGTGCACTAAATGGCGAATAGGGTGCAATGTGAGTCGTCCAGTTTTTAAAGAACTGTGAACAATGGCAGACAAATGCAAAAAAATGTCAATTTTGTCATGTATTAGGAAATTAAGCTGCTTCAATATCATACCTATGTCCAAGATATCCAGTTAATGTTGATATACTGTATGATGAAATTATAATGGTCGACCTGCTAGGTTCCTTAGCTATGTATATCAATATTAGCATATGCAAGTGACTTGTATGCCATTTGGGAAAAACTGCAAAAATGCCACACCCATGTGTCCTATCAATGAAGAGAAAACAATATCAGTGGAAGGGTTGCTTCTTGGACCACAAAAATATGGTTCTGAATGGTTGACTGATTAGGTCTAATCAGGAGTTCCTGATGCATTTCACAAGTTGATTTTTTTGGCACTGTGCCAGCTATCCCTCCACTGTATCTATTAAATGAAAATGCTCTATCTGGAAGATGACGTTTACACAAATGTCCTGAAACTAAATTAAAGAAATGGGATGACTTGATTTTCCATTGGTCTTTGTGGAATAGTTTGAGAGACAAGGGGCCATGAAATATTTACCTCCACACTTGAGTTCGACCAATCATGAGTTTATTGTTTATTTTGATGTGTGCAAATTTTGTTTCTGTGCCTACTGCCTATGCATAGTTGATAGTTTGTGCATACATTGGATGGATTTTCTGTTTTTCTTTTATTTTTCAACTTTTTTATTTTGTCTTTGTGCCCAAATCTGTCAACATGAGTCACCGGCTATTCAACAACCCAACTTTTTCATATTCTGACAACACTGCACAGGCTAACGAGGCCGGGCTTTGCTTGGGGTGGTGAATTCGGATATGCGGCTACACTCCAATGCGCCAAAATACACCATTGCTTCATTCTAAGTAACCTGGTCTCCTAATTTCGCATTGGGAGGAAGTGTCTAGTGAATGAAATTACATTCTAAGTGGTATGCTTAATGCAGATATAGGAACAGAGCCTGTGTCTTATCCAAGTAGTCAGTCTTCATAACACCATCCTTCCTGTACTACAGTAGATGGATGCCACCTGAGTTATTTACTGCTGTGCTGGCTGGAGGTAGGGTATGAGGGTTTAGACTATTTGTTTTTTACTTCCTAAATTATGTTTTTTGTTTTGTTTACCATTGTTATTGAAAGTCTCGTGACTTTTGGTTTGTCATTTATCATTATCAGGATGTAATCTTTGAAGTTGAGATTGAACCTAAAGCACTTTTTAAATGTATCCTGGATTATAACTGTAACCTTCCCTTAAGGAGCTATTAAATGCCATTTCTGTTCCTTTTCTGCAACAAAAATAATAAAATAAGTGAAGCATCGCTGGAGTTCTGTCTTTGGGTTGTAAATCAAATGATTGTCTGAACTCAATGGAGTCTTTCTTGTTAGATTGTCTTTATGATAAATGGTGTGTATTTTATATATATATATATATATCTATATATATCCCTAGGGAAATTGAAGCATTGCAGTGTACCATAGCATTATCAAGTGCTTTCTGTAGCCTTGGTTCCCAAGTTTTTACCCTGGAGATGAAACCAGTAGTCTCAGAGAGAAGTGCACTGCTTACTCATTTATTATGGTCAACGTTTGTTTCATCAGGAAAGGGAAGATAAATTCTCCAAGGTGCAATAATTGAGAACTGAAGTGAACAGGAAATTCTGCAAATCTTACAGGCTGACTACACCGCGAGCATCGCAAAATACCTTTTGATATCTATATAAAATTATTGCGACAACGTGCATCTACGTTGTCAAGGGCTAAAATAGAAGTCAGTTCTATTTCTGTTACAGGCTGACTACACCACTCCATTGTGTGCGCAAGCGTGGCAAAAATACATTTAGAAATCTGTTATTCAATTTTTGCACCCACACTGCTCGCTTGCACCAACGAGCGAATTTGCGTTGGGGCAAGTCAGTAGAAGGGCTAGAATATAAATCAGTTCTATTTGTGAAGCAGATCCCTCTGCAAGTCCTGCCTCTCCCATGTCCTCATTGGTTTATAGAAGCAGGTACCCACGTGCCATCTCATTGGTTATTCCCAGTGGGTAACTGATAGACGGTCAAGGTCAGTGGCGGTAATGCACCTAATTTATGAAAATTGCCAATCGCAATATAATTAAGAGAAGAAAAAGCCTGGAAATAGGAGAGAAGACTAGAAACAATTCGGTTGACTGTTTTATGTTTGGATTAATTGGCAGAGTGTAGGACCTTGTGCATTTCAGGTAAAATAACACATCAATTACAAATAAATGTAATTGGTTCAGAGTTTGTTTTGATATGTTAACCTTCGTGTTGTGATCGCGTTTGGTGTGGGGGGACAAAATAAATGTATGCACGATGGCGCACCTGGTTTGTGGGTTCCTTTAGAGAACAGTGTCAAGTTGATTCACCTTACTGTTAAAAATGAGCGTTCCCCTTTGTGGTTGGAGTTTTAACTCGCAAATGGGATCCATATCTCATATGAGTCACTACACCTTTGATAAAACAGTATATGTGAAAGAGAAAAAAAATGATTGGCCATTCCTACCAGTAGGTTACTTTTATTCAATGGGCTGTTGGATGCACTGGCCCATTCATACCAGCAGAGCACGCTTTGGTACTGTCACATTTGATTTTATTTAACGAGGCAAATCAGTAGTTTACAATGACTGCCTAACCCGGTCAAATCCTCCCCTAACCCGGACGACACTGGGCCAATTGTGCGCCGCTCTTCGGAACTCCCAATCACGGCCGGTTGTGATATAGCCCGGCATCGAACCAGGGTTTGTAGCGACGCCTCTAGCACTGAGATTCAGTGCTTTTAGACCTCTGCGCCACTCGGAACCCCTAAATACTAGAATAACGGCATCTGACGAGTGAAATTCAAATTATTGTACATTTTGGTCTTGTGTTTTCAGTATTTGTTTTACTCGGTCAGCTGTACCAGGACTAAGAAAGAAATGCATTTTAATATTGCAAATCCTAAATCCCCCATAATCTATTATTCAATCATTAGATATTTGTGGGGGCATTCATGAAATGTCTGTCACAGATTTGGACAGTAACAGATGGTGGGTGACTCAAGAAACTGAGATGGTAAATTATTCATTAATATGAGCTCTTTTATAGAGCTCAGTCTTGAAGATCACCAGACAATTATATTTGCCATTACAACTTAAATGTATCATAGATATCAACCCCAGCACTTTAAACGGGATATAGTAGCCTATAGGCTAAACCAAGAAACCACATTGGTTACAAATGAAACTGTAATTTGGAACAAATAACCTTTTTTGCACAATTTATTGAATTTCTTAAAAAATAAATCCAGTGGCTGCCAAATTGAAACCGGTGCAGCAGCACTGCAACTGAGAACGGTGAGACTATGGACCACGAGAGGGCAAACTAGGCGTATCATCCATCATACTTGGCAGACAGACAGACAGGCGGATGGGAGAAGAATAGACCAACGCAGCGCTCACAAGCGATAGCACCACAACTGGGTGGAAACGAGGCAGGGGATGGATGGTATGGTCGAATATCGAATGCCAGCCTACTATATATTTAGCAGTTTAGAACACTGAAATATCTGGAGGAAATGTTCCGCCGATAACAACCGCCGTTGACTAGCTTATCCTTTGGAGATAAAGAAGAAACCATTCACGAGGTGTGTAGGCTACATATAATTTGTCTGGCTATCCGATATTTTTAAACGCAAAACCGCAGATACTAGCTATTGGCTACTTCCAAAGTTACTTTGTTGAAGTACGTTGTGGCGAAACAACTGGCTACTTTCTTAGTTTCTTCGACCTCCAATTTCATAACGGAGGAGAGTGCATTTAAACCTATGCTGCTGTTATGGTGTAATTGAACTATTTCTATAAACGTGCGGAATTCTATTTGATATTTGGACGACAACGAACTCGTGGCATAGGAGAGTGCTAATATTGTTTTGGTTGTCCATCCTTTGGTTTTCACGTGATAAGCATATTGGCTTCATTTCTGTGCTTCACGATGCTTTCTTAGCATAGATCATTGTTATGAAAATGATTCCTAACAGGTAGCCTATAAATACTGTGATTTTACAATCTTCGTGGTTCGGGAATGTTTTATTTCACCTCTATTTAACCAGAAAGGCAAGTTGAGAACCAGCTCTCATTTACAATTGCAACCCGGCCAAGATAAAGCAAAGCAGTGCGACACATACAACAACACAGAGTTACACATGGAGTAAAAACAAACATACAGTCAATAATACCGTAGAAAAATAAGTATATATACATTGTGAGCAAATGAGCCTTTCTTGTCTCGTTGGGATCTTTTGATGAAACTGAATATGGATTCAAGTCTTGGAACTCCTTTGGCGGAGGGACTCCCTCGCCCCCCCCCCCCCTACACACAGATTTCCCCTATAAGGCAACAAAACCCTAGGTTTGGTAATTAACTTAACAGGATAGAATGATTACTTTAAGGTTAGGAAAATAGTTAGGTTAGCTACTAGTTAACAGTCGTGGCGACATCTGTTTCGAATAGAACCACACTGGGACAAAGGCATGTAGAATCTCACGGTATTTTAATGCTTGTGTGGCCAACAAAGCACAGATGATATAATAGTAATCCATCCTTCATCCCCGGACCGTATGACAAGTCACCCAGTATGTGTAATTAGTTATTCTTTATAATATTGCTCTACATAGCAATCCATTTATTGTGTGTTTAGCTGTGGATGAAGAGTGCACACAATAAGCAGATACTTTAGATCTTGTTGGTGCATAGCATACGGGTGAACTGAACATCAAGGTAAGCATGAAGAATTCCCTATTGTAGGCTGTATGAGAGGGCAATCAAAATAAATCACCAAATCAAATGTTATTAATCACATGCTTCATAAACAACAGGTGTGGACTAACAGTAAATGCTAACTTTTGGGCCTTTCCCAACAGTGCAGAGAGAAAGAAAATGGATAAATAATAGAAAAGTAAAACATGTAATGATGGATAACTTGGTTATATACAAGGGGTACTAGTACAGAGTCGATGTGCAGGGGTATGAGGTCATTGAGGTAGGGGTGTACAAATACTGTAACTAGGAATAAAGTGACAGATAGCAAACAGTAGCAGCAGTGTATGTAATGTGTCAATTCATATAGTCCAGGTAGCTCTTTGGTTAACTATTTAACTAAACATTTAGCAGTCATGGCTTGGGGGTAGAAGCTGTTCAGGGTCCTGTTGGTACCAGACTTGATACATCGGCATCGCTTGCCACGTGGTAGCAGAGAGAACAGTCTGTGACATGGTTGGCTGAAGTCTTTGTCCATTTTTAAGGCCTTCATCTCACACCACCTGGTATATAGGTCCTGGATGGCAGGGATACCAAGCGGTGATGCTGCCAGTCAAGATGCTCTCATAAATCATAGCCATCACTCACAATTCTGTGGTATAGCCTAGTCTCTGTCACTCACACTCACTCTCAGATTTACTATAACTACCATATATCTATTATTGATGCAAGTCTGTTGTTCACTCTTCAGCAGTGGCTAAATCTGTGTGTTCATGAATCTGTAGATGAGAGGGACATCCTTCTTATAGATACAGGCATATAGTCATGCTTCGGAAAAGCACCTGCTTTCTCCTGCCCGTGTTTCAGGATGTCAGATTGCAGTGGAGGCAGTCTGACAGGCTGTGTGTGTGGGTGGGGGTCAGGCTGTCCTCACCTGTGTTCCTGTGAGGTTGGATAATCGTGTTAACACTGGATTTCCTATCCAGTCATATACTGTTTCTGATCCTGTGGACTTAGTTGTTTTTGAAATGGAATTGTTCCTGGAAGATCCTCATTTACTGACATGTCTGGAAATAGCTTGTGACATCATGCTAGGGAAAGGGGGATACTTAGTCAGTTGTACACGGAATGCATTCAACTGAAATGTGCCTTCCACATTTAACACAAACCCCTCTGAATCAGAGATGTACAGAGGGCTGCCTTAATCAATATTTTGGCGCCTGGGGAACAGTGGGTTAACTGCCTTGCTCAGGGGCAGAATGACAGATTTTTACCTTGGGGATTTGATCCATCAACCTTTTGGTTACTGGTCCAACACTCCTACCCACCTGGCTACCTGCCAACCCTAGTATTGTCTGTTGAAAGAAACTTGTAATGAAGCAGAATTTAAAAGCAGGTGTTGGTGTGGTGAGTAGTAGTGTCTGTTTGTGTGTAATTGCCATTCAGACAGAGGGCTGTAAAAGTACTGTCTTTTTGCAAGTTTCAGGTTTGTCTGAATGGGATGTAGGTAGAAATTAATGCCTTGGTCTGTGTTGAAAGAAGGTACCATCACGCTCAACCTTAAACAAAAATAACTTTTGGTGGTAGGCAAATATAACCAACAAATAATGCAGTCAAATGCTTAAAAACCTAACTGAAACCTTTCCCTATTCCCTCTCTTCCTGAAGTCTAGGGGAGCCCAGTGAGAGATGTCGATCCCCCCCAACCTTCTGATTCTGAACACCACCTAAAGGTCAGAGGTTGAAGGGTCAGCGGTCAGGGGTGGTCAACACCATCATGGCTGACAGTGAGGGGCTTGGCAGCGGTGGGGTTGATCTGCCCATCCTCGCACCGGGCCAGGTGTACGTGGAGGTGGAGTACGACTATGAGTACAAGGCCAAAGATAAGATGATCTCCATCAGGCAGGGGGAGTGCTATATGCTGGTCAGGAAGACCAATGAGGACTGGTGGCAGGTACGGAAGGAAGAGGGGATGAAAGCCTTCTATGTCCCAGCGCAGTACGTCAGGGAGGTGCGCCGGGCGCTCATGCCCCCACCAAAGACCCTCGTGTCGGATGGGATGGGTGGGACGATCCGGGTAAAGCCTACAGTTCTGGATATCTGTAGCACGTCCAACGAGAACCTCAACAACAGGCTAACTCAGGAGATGTCTAGTTTTGGGAGTCCGTCGCCCACCTCCACACCCTCGCCCTCTTGGGGGCACGTCACACCACCTTCTCTGCCCAAGGATGCCAACCAGAACCCAGAAAGCCTACGGCACAGCAAGCCCCCTGGCGTAGCCGATCTGGTGCTCCTACACAACAACAAGAACCATCACCACAGCAATAGCTCCAAGTTACCGCATATGCGGGCGGACTCTCCGCCTCCCAGGGCCCCCAACAACCACCATATAAACCACAACAAGAGCCATGATTCGGACCGGACTCTCTCCTCTCCTGGGGACTCCCCTGGGGAGGGGTCAGAGAAGCTCCAGAACGACTCAGAGTCTGGAGATGACCTGAGCAGCAGCTCTACTGAACACATGCAGGTAAGAGACAGTATGATGCTGCTGTTCTTAAATGGGAAGTGATTATTACAACCCTTTCTCTATCCTCATCCTTTAAAAAAAAAAATCCCTGGCTAGCAGGAAGACACTAGCGTGTGAGTGTCCTTCCCATCTCTCTCTCTCCCTCCTGTCGGAGTAAATGTTGAGTGATGGAACATCTGTCTTCCACGGTCTCCTGCAGAGCTGCCTTCATTCATCACCCCCCCCCGTGGAGAATGTGGCTTTATTCCACCCCATTGCATTGAATACTTTTTGCCAGATTTGACAAGAGCAGCAACAGTTGCTGCAGGTGCTTATTATACATTTTAAAAACACCATTACCCTTGGATCTGGGGAATCGGTTTCTGTTCTGTTCAGCAAGCGTTGGTACAGATTTGTTTTTTGGGAGGGTGGATGTTTCTCCTCTGTATGTGTTGAGGTTGTTCATAGCACCGCTGGTATAATGTGGGATCTTCTAATTGATTGTGATTTGTAGGACAGGGAGATATACTGGAGAGACGTTGGTCCATCAGGCACGTTTTGGATGTGGTTGCTGATAAAGTCAGTTTCGAGGGGCCAACTTCAACTGTGAAATAGAGCACGGATGACTTTGGAGCCTGAACCTTACTTTGAACTAACAGGTCGCTGTCAATGGCTCTTTGAGCCTTCAAGTTTAGAGCAGAGGACTACGTGAGTCAACATCCTCAGCATGTATGTTACTCAGTGGCGAAAAAAGTGAAAGAAAATTACTCAAGTGAAAGTCACCCAGTAAAATAGTACTTCAGTATGTCTAAAAGTATTTGGTTTTAAATATACTTAAGTATCAAAAGTGAATATAATTGCTAAAATATACTTAAGTGTAAATCATTTCAAATTCCTTATATTAAGCAAACCAGATGGTACAATGTTATTTTTTCTTTTCATCCAGATAGCCAGAGGCACACCCCAGCAGACATAATTTACAAACCAAGCATTCTACATTACCAAATGTATGTGGACACCTGCTCATCAAACATCTCATTTATTTTTTTAACCTTTATTTAACTAGGAAAGTCAGTTAAGAACAAATTCTTATTTTCAATGACTGCCTAGGAACAGTGGGTTAACTGCCTGTTCAGGGGAAGGATGACAGATTTGTACCTTGTCAGCTCGGGGATTTGAACTTGCAACCTTCCAGTTACTAGTCCAACGCTCTAACCACTAGGCTACCCTGCCGCCCCTCATTCCCAAATCATGTGCATTAATATGGAGTTGGTCCCCCTTTTGCTGTTATAACAGCAAAAGGGGGAGCAACTCCATATTAATGCACTACATGTTGGAACATTACTACAGGGACTTGCTTCCATTCAGCCACCAGAGCATTAGTGAGGTTGGTTCACTGATGTTGGGCTCGCAGTTGACATTCCAATTAATCCCAAAAGTGTTTTGATTGGGTTGAGGTCAGGGCTCTGTGAAGGCCAGTCAAGTTCTTCCACACCTATCTCGACAAACCAAACTCAGTTTCGTCCGTCGGACTGCCAGATGGTGAAGCGTGAATCATCACTCCAGAGAATGTGTTTCCACTTCGCTCCTGTGAAGGAGGTGGTGTTCTGTACTATCGCACAGCTAGTAGTATATACACAGAGAGCTAGTATTAATAATATGCATGTCAATCTCTCTCAGCTGATGGTTGGGATTGCACGTGGTGATCTTAGGCTTGTGCGTGGCTGCTCAGCTATGGAAACTTATTTCAAGAAGCTCCCAACAAACAGTTATTGTGCTGACATTGCTTCCAGAGGTAGTGAGTGTTGCAACCGAGGACAGACGAGTGTTGCGCATAGCGCATAAAAGTTGGCGGTCCCGTTTTGTGAGCTTGTGTGGCCTACCACTTTGCAGCTGAGTTGTTGTTGCTGTTCGATTTTTATACACTTGTCAGTGGCTGAAATAGCTGAATCCACTAATTTGATGGGGTGTCCACATACTTTTGTGTATTTATAGTGTATGTTTAGTGAGTCGGCCAGATCAGAGGCAGTAGGGATGACCATGAATATTCTCTTTATGTGTGGGAATTTTCCTGTCCTGCTAAGCATTCAAAATGTAACCAGTACTTTTGGGTGTCAGGGAAAATGTATGGAGTAAAAAGTACATTATTTTGTTTAGGAATGTAGTGAAGTGAAAGTTGTCAAAAATATAAAAGTAAAGTACACATACCCAAAATAACTACATAAGTAGTACTTTTTAAAGTATTTTTACTTATGTATTTTACACCACGCTGTAAAGACCTCACAGCACTGAAACCCTAATTTCCTTCCCCTCTTGAGATTAATCATCTAGCACTCCTCCTCCCACCCTTATGACTCATCATCATCAGGAGTGGCCTATCCTCCCGTCTGAGGTGAAAAATAATGACCCTGTGAATAAAATGTCAAGACGAGTCTCTCCTGTGATGGAGGTGGTGTTCTATGCTCTACAGAAAGGAATGGCGATGCTCTGCCTTCTTCACAACACTATCAACAAGGCAGGTCCTACAGACCCTAGTTTTATCGCACCTTGATTACTGTTCAGTTGTGTGGTCAGGTGCCACAATAAATAAAGGCTGGCCCTTGGATTTACACAGAGAGCTAGTATTAATAATATGCATGTCAATCTCTCCTGGTTGAAAGTGGAGGAGAGATTGACTTCATCACTACTTGTATTTTTGAGAGGTATTGACACGTCGAATGCACCGAGCTATCTGTCTAAACTACTGGCACACAGCTACGATGTTATCGCCAATAGCGATTATTGGAGGACCAAAAAAAGCCGATACGGATTAATCTGCCTTTTTTTTCCTTTCTTTTTTTTCTTTCTATTTTTTGTGTATTTTTTAAAATATATACATTTTTTATTTGTAATAATGACAATTACAACAATACTGAATTAATACTTATTTTAACTTAATTAATATAATACATCAATAAAATCAATTTAGCCTCAAATAAATAATGAAACATGTTCAATTTGGTTTAAATAATGCAAAAACAAAGTGTTGGAGAAGAAAGTAAAAGTGCAATATGTGCCATGTAAGAAAGCTAACGTTTCAGTTCCTTGCTCAGAACATGAGAACATGTGAAAGCTGGTGGTTCCTTTTAAGTCTTCAATATTCCCAGGTAAGAAGTTTTAGGTTGTAGTTATTATAGGACTATTTCTCTCTATACGATTTGTATTTCATATACCTTTTGACTATTGGATGTTCTTATAGGCACTTTAGTATTGCCAGTGTAACAGTACAGCTTACATCCGTCTCCTCGCAGCTACCTGGGCTCGAACCAGGAACACATCGACAACAGCCCCCTCGAAGCAGCGTTACCCATGCAGAGCAAGGGGAACAACTACTCCCAAGTCTCAGAGTGAGTGACGTTTGAAACGCTATTAGCGCGCACTCCGCTAACTAGCTAGCCATTTCACATCGGTTACACCAGTCTAATATTGGGAGTTGATAGGCTTGAAGTCATAAACAGCGCAATGATTGAAGCATTGCGAAGAGCTGCTGGCAAAATGCACAAAAGTGCTGTTTGAATGAATGCTTACGAGCCTGCTGCTGCCTACCACCGCTCAGTCAGACTGCTCTCATATCAATATCAAATCATAGACTTAATTATAACATAATAACACGCAGAAATATGAGCCTTAGGTCATTAATATGGTAGAATCTGGAAACTATAATTTTGAAAATAAAACGTTTAATCTTTCAGTGAAATACGGAACCATTCCGTATTTTATCTAACGGGTGCCATCCATAAGTCTAAATATTGCTGTTACATTGCACAACCTACAATGTTTAGTCATAATTACGTAAAATTATGGCAAATTAGGTGGCCCAAACTGTTGCATATACACTGACTCTGCGTGCAACGAACGCAAGAGAAGTAACACAATTTCACCTGGTTAATATTGCCTGCTAACCTGGATTTCTTTTAGCTAAATATGCAGGTTTAAAAATATATACTTCTGTGTATTGATTTTAAGAAAGGCATTGATGTTTATGGTTAGGTACACGTTAGAGCAACAACAGTCCTTTTTCGCGAATGCGCACCGCATCGATTATATGCAATGCAGGACATGCTAGATAAAATAGTAATATCATCAAATGTATTTATATAGCCCTTCGTACATCAGCTGATATCTCAAAGTGCTGTACAGAAACCCAGCCTAAAACCCCAAACAGCAAGCAATGCATGTGTAGAAGCACGATGGCTAGGAAAAACTTCCAAGAAAGGCCAAAACCCAGGAAGAAGTTTTAGGGGTGGCCAGTCCTTCTGGCTATGCCGGGTGGAGATTATAACAGAACATGGCCAAGAGATTATAACAGAACATGGCCAAGAGATTATAACAGAACATGGCCAAGAGATTATAACAGAACATGGCCAAGATGTTCATAAATGACCAGCATGGTCAGATAATAGGTCTGGGACAGGTAGCACTTCCGGTGAACAGGTCAGGATTCCAACACGGCCAGGTGGACTGGGGACAGCAAGGTAGTCCTGAGGCATGGCCCTAGGTCCTCCGAGAAAGAGAGAGCAAACTTTTTTGTTTTAATTTTACCCCCTTTTCTCCCCAATTTCGTGGTATCCAATTGTTTAGTAGCTACTATCTTGTCTCATCGCTACAACTCCCGTACGGGCTCGGGAGAGACGAAGGTTGAAAGTCATGATACACAACCCAACCAAGCCGCACTGCTTCTTAACACAGCGCCATCCAACCCGGAAGCCAGCCGCACCAACGTGTCGGAGGAAACACCGCGCACCTGGCAACCTTGGTTAGCGCGCACTGCGACCGGCACGCCACAGGAGTCGCTGGTGCGTGATGAGACAAGGATTTCCCTACCGGCCAAACCCTCCCTAACCCGGACAACGCTAGGCCAATTGTGCGTCGCCCCACAGACCTCCCGGTCGCGGCCGGGTACAACAGAACCAGGGCGCGAACCCAGAGTCTCTGGTGGCACAGCTGGCGCTGCAGTACAGTGCCCTTGACCACTGCGCCACCCGGGAGGCAGAGAGAGTATACTTAAATTCACACAGGACACTGGATAAGACAGGAGTACTCTAGATATAACAAACTGACCCTAGCCCCGACATAAACTACTGCAGCATAAATACTGGAGGCTGAGACAGGAGGGGTCAGGAGACACTGTGGCCCCATCAACATGTGTAGTTATAACTAGTGATTGTGATTGATTGATTTTTATAAGATAAGTTTAATGCTAGCTAGCAACTTACCTTGGCTTCTTACTGCATTCACGTAACAGGCATGCTCCTCGTGAGGCAGGTGGTTAGAGCGTTGGACTAGTTAACCGTAATGTTGCAAGATTGAATCCCTGAGCTGACAAGGTAAAAATCGGTCATTCTGCCCCTGAACAAGGCAGTTAACCCACCGTTCCTAGGCCGTCATTGAAAATAAGAATGTCTTCTTAACTGACTTGCCTAGTTAAATAAAGGCCCCCAAAAATTCAGATTTACGATTGTTATGAAAACTTGAAATCGGCCCCAATTAATCGCCCATTCCGATTAATCGGTCGACCTCTAGTCTCTTCACAGTCCCCAAGTCTATGGGAGGTACATAGTACTACATAGAGCCATGACTACATGGAACTCTATTCCACATCAAGTAACTGATGCAAGCAGTACAATTAAGATTTTAAAAAATATATAAAAAGACACCTTATGGGACTGTGAAGCAACACAAACATTAGCACACACATACGCACTATACATACACATGGATTTAGTACTGTAGATATGTGGTATTGGTGGAGTAGGGCCTGAGGGCATACAGTGTGTTGTGAATGTATTGTAATGTTTTTAAAATGGTATAACCTGCCTTAATTGATCTTAATCAGCTAATGAGGATCCATAATAAATACAACTGGATATTGTTTTTTTCCTCAATTCAGGATTGTGAAGGCTCTTTGTGGAGCAGGAGGCAGCTGAGGGACTGGGCTTGAATAGAAACTAGGTCATATCAGCTGAGGATCTGTCGCCCCACTGGCCGCGGGACCTGTGTTTGTGTGAGGACGAGTGTGAGAATGGTGTGTGTGAGAGAGAGTCATGTGTTTGGGCTGGAAAAGAGGGAGAATGGAACTTATGGTGGAACATGGTCGGTGATGTTGGACCATGGCGGGGCGGACCGTGGTTAAAATTAGAATGGTATGATTATGCATCCTGTTGAACAAAAACATGCTAAATTATCTTCTGTGTGTCTGTCACTCACCAGAATTAACTTTATGCTTGTCAAATTGGCGACCATAATCGTACACATTCGCCCATGTAATTTTCATGTGCTTCAAAGGGTTTTAGTTGAATGTTTCTGACAGACTGTAGCGCCAACGGAGCGTATGAATAGCCTACCGAAGGTTGGCTCTTCCAGTGAACTGCAGAGATTGTTCACTGTCTGGTCAGGTGAAACCTGCTCTCTTTCACTTTGTGGTCTTTAGTATTTCCTATCTGGCCAGTTGCTATGCATGTGATTGGCCCTGCAGTGCAGCCAACCAACCAACACTTCGATTTCCTGTGTCATTGCAGGGTTACAGAAAAAGATCTGTGTATATGTGCTAAACAAAGCACTTTCAGTATGAGCCGAGACAGTAAGTTATTAGAAGGCTCTTTTTCTCTGTTCTCCACTTCTCCTTTTTCTACCAATCCCATCTAACCTCCCCTTGCCTGTATCCTTCTCGGTCCATAAGAGAGAGAATGTGTGTGTGTGTGTGTGGGGGGGGTTTGTCAGTGACAAGCCTGTAGTCTGGTGCCAGCTGGTCTCCCTAGCCTAGCTACATTGATTTGAGCTGTACAGTGAATGATGGTAAACCTCTGTGTTACCATATTCTCCCTGCCTGTTTAATTCCTTTCTCTGTAGGATGGAGTGGCCTACATTTCTCTGGCCAATACACAACTTTGGTTCATTGTCAATGTGACCTCTGAATTCCACGTAGATACACCCCCCCCCCCCCTTCTAAAAGCACAGCCCCTATGCTCTTATTAAAAGATTGGCCAAATAAGACCATTTCCTTACTTCGCAAGACCCTGGCCTGGCATCTGTATGGACTGGTATTTCAGTTTTTTGACACAATGTGGGCCACCTTCATGTTCTTGTTCTCACGCTCTACTACGAGATATGAAGGAGATTCTGAAGCGGAGTGGCTTAAGACATTTACATTTTTCAATTCACATTATGGCCTTAACTTTCATTGTGGCTGGCAATACAACATTCTTGTTCCGCAGCTCAATTTGACCGCAAATATCACAGCAGTCACAGTAAGCACAAACTATTCTAACCAGATTTCCATCCAACCTTTTTTATGTGAGTAAAGTACATGTTGAATTAAACATGTCATGACAGGCGTGATGGAAACACATTTTTTTTTCAGTAAATTTTCCAAATGTCTTCAACACAAAATACACTAGACAAGGTGAGAGATGTTTGTGTGGGTAAAATGAATTATGCGAATAATGTCGTTGGAAACGCTTTAATGCGCAAATATTGATATAATGACCATCATATCGAAGTACACTAGGAATCACGTGATGAAACGTTGTGTGGTCTTCCCACTACGACTCGTCGGGAAAGCATGCAGTTTGTTGACATATAAATGTTGATGAATTTCACAGGGTGGGTGAAAGTGCAAGGTGATGAGCTTTCCAATAAATATCTAGGGTCTTGTTCTGGTGACATGATAATTGAAATATAAATAGTTTTGCTCTTTTGTTCATAAAATCTCATGATGTGGACTTAGAGTGCCTTTGCCAATACCAGAGTGGGAACAATCGATATATAATGGACAAAAAACGGAGAAAACGACTCGGTAGAGTTGAAAATGCCAAGGAAACCCATTCATCTTGTATGTTTTATTAGGTTCATGGTAATTTAACTGCAAAATGTATTTGTATGTGCACTATGTTATCATGCACAGCCTTATCTGAAACAAGTACATTTGATGGAAACACATCACAGTGGGAAAATGTGCATATTGTTTTTGTCGCTTTTTGAATATTCGTATGAAAATCTGTTGCCAGTTGGATGGCAACCTAGCTACTAACAAACTGTTTTATTTTAAAACATATTATACTATAGAACAGGGCCTGGACGATACCATTATCGCAATATTTCTTTCCCTTGGGGAAAAAATGAAAACACAATGCAGCTGAAACACTTCGGTCCTTTAAAAAAACCTGCTTTATGTAAAATATTGTGTGCTATAGCTTGGAAAATATATACATGTAACTATATATGACAACATAATGATGTTTGTTTCCAACATTAGGGCTGTTTTCCTAAAGAAATTTAATCCGTCTCCTGTTTTGTTTCCTTGCTACGATACTAACGAGCATCGTGATGTAGTCCCGGTCCTACTATTGAATAATGCAACCAAACCATATTACACTCTTGAATAATGCAACGATTTACAAGCATGTGAAGACACTTATTTTCTCTTCTGTAGGCTACACTGTTTAGCTTCAAGACAAAAGCACAGAGTTGCTAACATGTCTTCATTAAGTAATGTTAGCCTATCAAAAATGAGCTGCATCATTACAACAAAACAGGCTTCATTTTTATCCATGACATGCAAATCATTACATGTGGTAAAAGAAAATTGCGACGGAACTTGGGTGAATTCACTGCGGAGTTGTGACATGCTGTTTTTATTTTTTATTTTTATGGGAGCCCATACCCGCCCCCCAAAAAATGCCTCATGATTTGTTAAGGTGCACAATTTAGTCTGTGATTGTCAGATCGACTGTAGCCTACTGAAAAACAACCACAGCTGCTGGTAGACTCGAAAAGCCTATGCGCTCTGTTTACATCTGGGCCAGGAGAAGTGTAAAAGCATGTTTTTATAGCCTAAGCTATGCATGTATAGTCTAAAATAAACCCATTTGTTTGTGTTCTGAGAAAATGTGATACAAGTTTGTTTCTATTCAAACTTCGGGTGGCTAGGCTAATATAGACTTTTTTAAATCCAAAATGATTGACTGGAATTAATCAATCAACACTAGTGATGACATACTCATAAGGTATCTTTTTAATTACAGATGCAAAGGCCTACATGATGCAACCTTGTCTACAGCAATCTCAACCCTGTTAGTTTTTGTCCAATCGCAGTTCTCTCTTTGTCTGTGTAAAGGGTTTTAATATTTTCATCCTCCCTAAATTCAGGAGTTTTTTATATTTTTTAAATAAAAATTATATGGCTGATATAATTTTTATTTTTTTATTTTACAGCTGATTTATTTCTGTCATACTAAGATCCAGAGTTGGTTAGATTAGCCTACTAGCAGATCAGGAAAAACTCAGGGGCACAGGAAAATAATTCCCCCACTACTCTGGGACCTGTGGTGCCACATTTTCAGAATATAATAGGCTATTACTGCAATTTCAGTTACACTCAATAAAACAAGTCTCAAATATTAGGAAAATGTCTGTACATTTCAGCTGTTTCAAAAACATTGCTCTGCTATTACAATTTTATACTGTAGGAGTGTTGGCTCAATGAGACAATTTATTTTAAACTGCCCTGCTTCAAGGACGAGTGTCGTGCGCTACCTCTGGATAAGACAGCAAGTTTACATTTGAGTAATATGTGTAGCAGATGGTAATTTTAACTCAAAGTTTAAAGTTTTAAAAAATAGTGTAAGTGTGAAGAGGCTCGCTCTCTTTCTCTCTGACCGTTTTCACATTGAGGATAGCAAAGGGACATTTTCAAGAGGTTCTCAAGAGGTATCGGTTCTTGAGACAATGCAATGCTTTTGAATGAACGTGATGAGTGATCACATTTCGAGCAGGGCAGTGTAAACATAATTATCTTGTTGAGCTCAATACTCTGACAGGCTGACTACACCGTTCGCGTCATGTGCGCGAGCTTTGCAAAATAAATGTAGAAATCTATATTATTCAATTATTGCATCCACACTGCTCGTGTGCGCCAATGAGCATCTGCGTTGCCATGGGCTAAAATAGAAGTCAGTTGTATTTGTGACGCAGATCATGCTGCAAGTCCTGCCTCTCCCATCTCCTCATTGGTTTATAGAAGCAGGTACCCACGTGCCATCTCCTCATTGGTTATACCCATGTGGGTGACTGAAAGACAAATGAGGTCAGTGGAGGTAATGCACCAAATTAATATAATTGGTTGAGTTTGTTTTAATATTTTAACCTGCGTGCCGTGATCACGTTTGGTGTGGAGGGACAAAATACATTTATGCACAATGGGAGATGGGCAGTAGAGAAAATATTGCAGTTTTAAAGCTTTCAGCAATTTTGCTCATTTTGCCATAGGGAAGAGATTTTACAGTTTTCCTGCAATTCTACACATTTTAAAATGACTTGTGCCATGTTTTTTATATGTTTATTTTCCAATTAAAAATAAATTGACATACTTTTGAATGGGATGGCCAATTTAGAGGACAAAACTTCCCCCACTTACACAAAATAAAACAATATAAGTATAAGAAGTAAGAAGAAGTACAGTATAAGAAGACAGCATACTGTAGTCATTACAAGCAGTGTATTTAAAAATTTTTTTTACCCCTTTTTCTCCCCCAATTTCATGGTATCCAATTGTTTTTAGTAGCTACTATTATAGCTTACGTGCCGTCCTTGGTCAGCTCTCCCGCTATCTCTCTCAGAATGACCTTCTTGATCCAAATCAGTCAGGTTTCAAGACTAGTCATTCAACTGAGACTGCTCTTCTCTGTATCACGGAGGCGCTCCGCACCGCTAAAGTTAACTCTCTCTCCTCTGCTCTCATCCTTCTAGACCTATCGGCTGCCTTCGATACTGTGAACCATCAGATCCTCCTCTCCACCCTCTCCGAGTTGGGCATCTCCGGCGCGGCCCACGCTTGGATTGCGTCCTACCTGACAGGTCGCTCCTACCAGGTGGCGTGGCGAGAATCTGTCTCCTCACCACGCGCTCTCACCACTGGTGTCCCCCAGGGCTCTGTTCTAGGCCCTCTCCTATTCTCGCTATACACCAAGTCACTTGGCTCTGTCATAACCTCACATGGTCTCTCCTATCATTGCTATGCAGACGACACACAATTAATCTTCTCCTTTCCCCCTTCTGATGACCAGGTGGCGAATCGCATCTCTGCATGTCTGGCAGACATATCAGTGTGGATGACGGATCACCACCTCAAGCTGAACTTCGGCAAGACGGAGCTGCTCTTCCTCCCGGGGAAGGACTGCCCGTTCCATGATCTCGCCATCACGGTTGACAACTCCATTGTGTCCTCCTCCCAGAGCGCTAAGGACCTTGGCGTGATCCTGGACAACACCCTGTCGTTCTCAACTAACATCAAGGCGGTGGCCCGTTCCTGTAGGTTCATGCTCTACAACATCCGCAGAGTACGACCCTGCCTCACACAGGAAGCGGTGCAGGTCCTAATCCAGGCACTTGTCATCTCCCGTCTGGATTACTGCAACTCGCTGTTGGCTGGGCTCCCTGCCTGTGCCATTAAACCCCTACAACTCATCCAGAACGCCGCAGCCCGTCTAGTGTTCAACCTTCCCAAGTTCTCTCACGTCACCCCGCTCCTCCGCTCTCTCCACTGGCTTCCAGTTGAAGCTCGCATCCGCTACAAGACCATGGTGCTTGCCTACGGAGCTGTGAGGGGAACGGCACCTCAGTACCTCCAGGCTCTGATCAGGCCCTACACCCAAATAAGGGCACTGCGTTCATCCACCTCTGGCCTGCTCGCCTCCCTACCACTGAGGAAGTACAGTTCCCGCTCAGCCCTGTCAAAACTGTTCGCTGCTCTGGCTCCCCAATGGTGGAACAAACTCCCTCACGACGCCAGGACAGCGGAGTCAATCACCACCTTCCGGAGACACCTGAAACCCCACCTCTTTAAGGAATACCTAGGATAGGATAAAGTAATCCTTCTCACCCCCCCCCTTAAAATATTTAGATGCACTATTGTAAAGTGGCTGTTCCACTGGATGTCATAAGGTGAATGCACCAATTTGTAAGTCGCTCTGGATAAGAGCGTCTGCTAAATGACTTAAATGTAATGTAAATGTAATATTGTCTCATCGCTACAACTCCCGCACAGGCTCGGAAGAGACTAAGGTTGAAAGTCATGCGTCCTCCGATACACAACCCAACCAGCCGTACTGCTTCTTAACACAGCGCGCATCCAACCCGCCAGCCGAACCAATGTGTCGGAGGGTACACCGTGCACCTGGCAACCTTGGTTAGTGCGCACTGCGCCCGGCCCGCCACAGGTGTGGCTGGTGCGCGATGAGACAAGGACATTCCTACCGACCAAGCCCCCCCCTAACCCAGATGACACTAGGCCAATTGTGCATCGCCCCACGGACCTCCCGGTCGCGGCCGTTTACGACAGAGCCTGGGCGTGAACCCAGGGACTCTGATGGCACAGCTGGCGCTGCAGTACAGTGCCCTTAACCACTGCGCCACCCGGGAGACTCACAAGCAGTGTAGTTAAGTCAAAAATAAATACAGCACATAGCAGCAGATCATCAACCCAGTTATTAAGCGGGACTAGATCATTTATCCAGTATTGGCTGCCATATTTTGTAAAGCATTGGACTTCTATTGGAGGTATTGTATCGACTCTTTTCCATATGTATTACATTCCCTAAATCCCATAACCACATTTTCAAAGGTAGGAACACTCTCCGATTTTCAAAATTGCAAAATGAGCCTTTAGGCTAATGGAGTACAAAGAGAGACAGCCTTCCCGAAAATGAGAGGCCAGTAAGCATGTAATTTAGGACATGTCCAAAATAAGTGGGTCAACGTCCCCTTATCCTGCTTGAACCTCTCTCTCTGGTGAGGTGTCCGTGAATATTTTATTCAGTTTTACTTTTGAGTAATGTAACCTGTGTATCACCTTAAACTGTACAAGATTGTGTCTGGCATTCACTGAACTGCGTTTTATATTCCTGAGAGCTTCTACCCAGTCCTCATCTAAGATTTCTGAAGCAAGTTCTTGTTCCCAACCCCTTTTTAATAGTGTCTGTGGATACCTCTATGTGGGCCTGTAGCACATCATACAGTCTAGAGACTTTTGAATGGGGTTTGACAAGGATCAGGCTATTTGGCTTAATGCCACACTGTGGGATTTGTGTCCATAAGACATTTCTGATTTGGAGGTATCTGAAAAAATGTGTTGTTGGCATGTTAAACTTACCCTGTAATTGTTGAAATGAAGATAACTGACCAATGTATAAATTACAATTGTTGTGAGCCCCTTCTCCAGGATAGGGGGTAGTATTTGGAAGTTTGGATGACTGAGATGCCCAAAGTAAACTACCTGTTACTAAGGCCCAGAAGCTAGGATATGCATATAATTGGTAGATTTGGATGAAAACACTCTAACGTTTCCGAAACTGTTAAAATAATGTCTGTAAGTATAACAGAACTGATATGGCAGGTGAAAATCCATCCAGGAAGTGGGATATTTTTGATGTGTGTGGTTTTCAATTGAATGCCAATACAGTTTCTATTGGGTTAGGACCCAGTTTGCAATTCCTATGGCTTCCACTAGATGTCAAGTCTTTAGACTGTTTCAGGCTTGTATTCTGAAAAATGAGGAAGAATGAGACTATTTTCTAAGTTAACTGTAGTAAAAACTACAGTTTTGGAGGACAAAGAATACTGAGTTGCATTCAAAGAACACCATACCTACTGTGAAGCATGGGGGTGGAAACATCAGGACGACTGATCCGTGTAAAGGAAAGAATGAATGGGGCCATGTATCGTGGGATTTTGAGTGAAAACCTCCTTCCATCAGCAAGGGCACTGAAGATGAAACGTGGCTGGGTCTTTCAACATGACAATGATCCCAAACACACCGCCCGGGCAACGAAGGAGTGGCTTCGTAAGAAGCATTTCAAGGTCCTGGAGTGGCCTAGCCAGTCTCCAGATCTAGAAAATTTTGGGAGGGAGTTGAAAGTCCGTGTTGCCCAGCAATAGCCCCAAAACATCACTGCTCTAGAGGAGATCTGCATGGAGGAATGGGCCAAAATACCAGCAACAGTGTGTGAAAACCTTTTGAAGACTTACAGAAAATGTTTGACCTCTGTGATTGCCAACAAAGGGTATATAACAAAGTATTGAGAAATGTTTGTTATTGACCAAATACTTATTTCCACCATAATTTGCAAATACATTCATAAGAAATCCTACAATGTTATTTTCTGGATTTTTTTCTTTCTCATTTTGTCTGTCATAGTTGAAGTGTACCTATGATGAAAATTACAGACCTCTCATCTTTTTAAGTGGGAGAACTTGAACAATTGGTGGCTGACTAAATACTTTTTTGCCCCACTCTATATCGACATAACCTGAAAGGCCACTCAGCAAGGAAGAAGCCACTGCTCCAAACCCGCCATAAAAGAGACATACTACGGTTTGCAACTGCACATGGGGACCAAGATCGTACATTTTGGAGAATTCACCTCTGGTCTGATGAAACAAAAATAGAACTGTTTGGCCATAATGATGATGTTATGTTTGGAGGAAAAAGGGGGAGGCTTGCAAGCCGTTGAACACCATCCCAACCGTGAAGCATGGGGGTGGCAGCATCATGCTGTGGGGGGTGCTTTGCTGCAGGAGGGACTCGTGCACTTCATAAAGTATATATCATCATGTGGAATGAAAGTGATGTGGATATATTGAAGCAACATCTCAAGACATCAGTCAGAAAGTTAAAGCTTGGTCGCAAATGGGTCTTCCAAATGGTCAATGACACCAAGCATACTTCTAAAGTTGTGGCAAAATGGCCTATGGACAACAAAGTCAAGGCATTGGAGTGGCCATCACAAAGCCCTGTCCTCAATCCTATGGAATTGTTTTGGGCAAAACTGAAAAAGCGGATATGAGCAAGGAGCCCTACAAACCTGACTCAGTTACATCAGCTCTGTCAGGAGGAATGGGCCAAAATTCACCCAACTTATTGTAGGAGGCTTGTTGAAGGCTATCCGACACGTTTGACCCAAGTTAAACAATTTAAAGGCAATACTACCAAATACTAATTGAGTGTATGTACACTTCTGACCCCCTGGGAATGTGATGATAGAAATGAAAGCTTAAATAATTCATTCTCTACTATTATTCTAACATTTCACATTCTTAAAAAAAGTGGTGATCCTAACTGACCTAAAACAGGGACTCTTTTACTAGGATTAAATGTCAGGAATTTTGAAATGTAAATGTATTTGGCAAAGGTGTATGTAGACTTCTGACTTCAACTGTATGTGTGAGATCTATATATATTTTATTTTTGGGTGGTGGGAATAGGCTTTCATATAGTACATCTCAACTCCCCAGTGAATAATACCCACGGTTTCAGTCATACTTTGCTTTTACCAATTTACTTTTACTAATGATTTGCATGATATAAATAAAAATGAAGCATGGTTTGTTGTAAGGTAGGCCTACTGTACTTTAAAATTCTAATTAGAGGGGTAATCGTATATTTTTGATAGGCTAACGTTACTTGATGACGACGTTGTTAGCTTTAGCTAGCACTAACTATGTGCTTTTCTCTTGAAGCTAAAATGTAATGAGTGTATAGATGGAAAAAAGTCAAAACTTAAATGGGAGGCAACAGTCATAATATAATGGGCTTAACAGCCAATGTGCATTATTTAACATTTACTATTAAAATTGTACTCACTTGTTGGAATTGTTTACAAGTTGCTAGCTATACCATAAAGCCTTCAATATTTTCATTTTCTGTGGTTTGGTAACTTCCTATTGATGGACTCTGGCTGGACTAAAGTCCAGTCAAAGTATGAGGGGTTCGTCTTGCAACGGAGCTTTCAACCGCAAGGGGGCATTGCATTTCCACTCCATTGTGGACGTCCCAATTGAAATACATGACATTCGGTTTAACATAACGGGGTACTTGTGGGTAATGTGAACAAGGCATGAGAGGTGTGAGCTGTACAATGGCTAAACGTGACCACCATCTTCGTCTGACTTTTATGATTGGACTATTCTGCTAGATGCTCTAATGTAGGTTTTCTCAAGCTTTTTGTGGCCGGGACCCCTTTATGACAGCAAATTCATCGCTGACCTTATGATCAGAACACAGCTCAAGTTTGATTTTTTTAAATACCATACGTGGAGTTTTACTATGACCCCGGCAGTGCATGGCCGGACCAATCAATTCTTTAGCCCTGGGAAAGAACAGACCCACCTCTTGGCATCGGAGAAAAATAAATCAATTTTTATGCTATTTTCCTGCAATTCTACACATTTTGTCATGGGGCAAATCAAATCAAATTTTATTTGTCACATACACATGGTTAGCAGATGTTAATGCGAGTGTAGCGAAATGCTTGTGCTTCTAGTTCCGACAATGCAGTGATAACCAACAAGTAATCTAACTAACAATTCCAAAACTACTCTCTTATACACAGTGTAAGGGGATAAGGAATATGTACATAAGGATATATGAATGAGTGATGGTACAGAGCAGCATACAGTAGATGGTATCGAGTACAGTATATACATATGAGATGAGTATGTAGACAAAGTAAACAAAGTGGCATAGTTAAAGTGGCTAGTGATACATGTATTACATAAGGATGCAGTCGATGATGTAGAGTACAGTATATACATATGCATATGAGATGAATAATGTAGGGTAAGTAACATTATATAAGGTAGCATTGTTTAAAGTGGCTAGTGATATATTTACATCATTTCCCATCAATTCCCATTATTAAAGTGGCTGGAGTTGGGTCAGTGTCAATGACAGTGTGTTGGCAGCAGCCACTCAATGTTAGTGGTGGCTGTTTAACAGTCTGATGGCCTTGAGATAGAAGCTGTTTTTCATTCTCTCGGTCCCAGCTTTGATGCACCTCGCCTTCTGGATGATAGCGGGGTGAACAGGCAGTGGTTTGGGTGGTTGATGTCCTTGATGATCTTTATGGCCTTCCTGTAACATCGGGTGGTGTAGGTGTCCTGGAGGGCAGGTAGTTTGCCCCCGGTGATGCGTTGTGCAGACCTCACTACCCTCTGGAGAGCCTTACGGTTGAGGGCGGAGCAGTTGCCGTTCCAGGCGGTGATACAGCCCGCCAGGATGCTCTCGATTGTGCATCTGTAGATGTTTGTGAGTGCTTTTGGTGATAAGCCGAATTTCTTCAGCCTCCTGAGGTTGAAGAGGCGCTGCTGCGCCTTCTTCACGACGCTGTCAGTGTGAGTGGACCAATTCAGTTTGTCTGTGATGTGTATGCCGAGGAACTTAACTTGCTACCCGCAGAGAGAACTTTATAGTTTTAAAGCTTAAATACAGTGCATTTATGTTCATTATTGAGATTAAAAATATCCCTGTGAGCCTCCCAGACCATGCATAGCCCGGTGCGTTACATCGCAGTGCCTCGTATCAGTCGGGCTAGAGTGGGCATCGAGCCAGGTGCCATGAAGCCGGCTCAGCGCATCTGATCTCCAATGCGTCTCCTCGGGCTGGGGTACATGGCACCAGCCCTATGCATGGTGTCCACGGTTCGCCAGCACAGCCCAGTGCGGTCTACCACCTCGCCGCACTGGCCTGGCTACGGGGAGTATCCAGCCAGGTAGGGTTGTGCAGGCTCGGTGCTCGAGACCTCCAGTGCGCCTCCACGGTTCGGTCTATCCGGTGCCTCCTCCACGTACCACGCCTCCGGTGGCAGCCCCCCGCACCAGGCTGTCTCTCAATCTCCTTCCTGCAGGTGCTCCGGCCTGTCCCGAGCTGCCGGAGTCTCCCGTCTGTCCCGAGCTGCCGGAGTCTCCCGTCTGTCCCGAGCTGCCGGAGTCTCCAGTCTGTCCCGAGCTGCCGGAGTCTCCCGTCTGTCCCGAGCTGCCGGAGTCTCCCGAGCTGCCGGAGTCTGCAGTCTGTCCATTCGGGACCCATTGCTAGGGTCCCCGCCGACCTCTGGCACCACGGAGGCGGGTTAAGAGGTGGAGAAAGACTATGGTGGCGTGGGGTCCAATTCCCGCGCCAGAGCCGCCACCGCGAGACCCTCCCCTAAAGGTTCAGATTTTTTGGGGGAAGGGGGGGTACTTGTCACGTTCTGACCTTAGTTTTAGTTAGGTCTTTTATTTTAGTTGGTCAGGGCGTGAGTTGGGGTGGGCATTCTGTTGTTTTCTATGTTTTGTTCTGTTGTTATTTTTCTATGTGTTTGGCCTCGTATGGTTCTCAATCAGAGGCAGGTGTCAGTTGTCTCTGATTGGGAGCCATATTTCGGTAGCCTGTTTTCTATTGTGTTTTGTGGGTGGTTGGATCCTGTGTTAGTGTTATCACCATACGGGACTGTTTCGGTTGTTTATTTGTACTTTTGTTATTTTGTTCAGTGTTCTGTTGATTTTATTAAATATATCATTATGGACACTTACCACGCTGCACATTGGTCTGATCCTTGCTACTCCTCCTCTGATGAAGAGGAATTCCGTTACAGCAAGTAATTACTCTAATCTTTAGAATTGCATTGTATTCATTAGATTCATTTTTGTTTCTAAATGAAGTCATTTTGAGAATAAATAAATAATTCTACATCTCAAAATAGGACGCTGCCCCTAGACGTTCTTCGTTCCAAACAAGATATCGAACTGGCTGGTATGGGCTAGTCAAGACAAATGTTGGTTGTCTTTTTGTAGCTTTCTTTTAGCAGACTCAACAGTAACCAGCATATTGCTAGTATTTTCACTATTGAAGGATCCTATCCATAAAATATATAAGCTCAGTGAGCGAATAGACTATTTTTGCTCTAGACAGTTTTACAGTTTGTGTGTGCTGTGTGAAGGCATCAACTCATGTACTGCTTGAGAAATTGTGGCTCGTAGGAGCGTGGTGGTGCTTGAATGAATGGCCAATCATATGCTTAAATACAAATAGCATATGAATTTTCTGCATGTCGTCTTCTATGGTTTTCAATACTAGACTATGACCGGGAATCTAAATGTTGAACTGGATCGCAAGCATTTACTGAAGTTATTGGGCTTGGTTGGGCCAGTGACTGGAGAGATCTACTGGCCCTACTGATTTCCTGGCCCCGGACCAGCAGGCCATCGCATCGGACCCTGATTACGCTGTAAATACACCCTCTAAACTTATTCCATGGAACCCTTGGCCAAAATTTGGTTTAATATGTTATTAGAAATATTCATAAAACTGAAATGTAAAAAAATGGTGTGTGTATATATATAAAGTGGGAGGCCGCACAAGCTCACAGAATGGGACTGCTGCGTGCTGTAGCGCACAAATTGTCTGTAGTCACTTGCAACACTCACTACCGAGTTCCAAACTTCCCCTGGAAGCAACCTCAGCACTATAACTGTTTGTTGGGAGCTTCATGATATGGATTTCCATGGCCGAGCAGCCGCACAAAAGCTTAAGATCACCATGCACAATGCCAAGCGTCGTCTGCAGTAGCGTAAAGCTCGCCGCCATTGGACTCTGGAGCAGTGGAAACACGTTCTCTGGAGTAATGAATCATGCTTCACCATCTGGCAGTCCGACGGACTAATCTGGGTTTTGCGAATGCCAGGAGAACACTACCTGCCGAATGCATAGTGCCAAATGTAAAGTTTGGTAGAAGGAGGGATAATGGTCTGGGGCTGTTTTTCATGGTTAGGGCTAGTCCCCTTAGTTCCATTGAAGGGAAATCTTAATGCTACAGCATACAATGACATTCTAGATGATTCTGTGCTTCCAACTTTGTGGCACCAGTTTGGGGAAGGCCCTTTCCTGTTTCAGCATGACAATGACCCCGTGCAATGACCCCAAAGCGATGTCCATACAGAAATGTTTTGTTGAGATCGGTGTGGAAGAACTTGACTGATCTGCACAGAGCCCCGACCTTAACCCCAATCAAACACCTTTAGGATCAATTGGAACACCGAGCCAGGCCTAATCGCCCAACATCAGTGCCAGATCTCACTAATGCTCTTGTGGCTGAATGGAAGGACATCCCAGGTCCTCTCAGCAATGTTTCAACAGCTAGTTTAAAGCCTTCACAGAAGAGTGGAGGCTATTATAGCACCAGAGGGGTGAAACATTAATGCCCATGATTTTGGAATGAGATGTTCGTCGAGCAGGTGTCCACATACTTTTGGTCATGTAGTGTATATACACTGATGAAAAATATAAACGCAACATGCAAAGTGTTGGTCCCATGCTTCATGAGCTGAAATAAAAGATCCCAGAAATGTTCTATGTGCCCAAAAAGTGTGTTTCTCTCATTATGTGTGTAACAGATGTTAATCATACTCTCCTTGCGTTGTGTTAAGGTCAAATAAATCACCCCAGCCAGTGGTCCCAGTTGAGCGTTATTTATTATCTGTGATTAAATAGGAAACATTACGCTAGTTGTGCAGGGCTTAATGATGTTGATGGTAAAATCTCTTGCATCACATTTTCATATTTTCATACTGGGCATAAATAATATACAAAATATGTGTAAATACCTGTGATTAAATAGGAAACAGCACGTTAGTTGTGCAGGGCTTAATGATGTTGATGGCTGTCGACGGTGAATGCATGAATGCATGAAAACAATGTGTTAGCAGTGAGCTTATGTGACCATTTCATCGGTGCATGCTAGCTAAAACACTTATATACAGCAATCATATACCAAGCACATTCCAGAAAGCCCCTCATTCCCTAACAGGTACCATATACCCACACGTGTATAAATCAGGTATGTTTAGTAAACTTGTACACATTGTAAAATATAAAACAGAATACAGTATTCAGAACGTGACCTACCCCGTGCATTATATTTTCATACTGGGGAGACCTGCCGCCATCACCTCATGTTTCAGTATGGCCCCATGTTGCAAGGAACTGTACACAATTCCTGAAAGCTGAAAATGTCCCTGTTCTTCCATAGCCTGCATACTCACCAGACCCGTCTACCATTGAGCATGTTTGGGATGCGCTGCATTGATGTGTACGACAGTGTGTTCCAATATCCAGCAACTTCGCATAGCCATTGAAGAGGGGAGGGACAACATTCCACAGGCCACAATCAACAGACTGATTTCCTTATATGAACTGTAAACTCAGTAAAATTGTTGAAATTGCTACATGTTGCATTATATCTTTGTTCTGGCCACAGACCCCTGCAGTACCTCCGGACCCTGCCAGGTGCACCACCATGTGTATCTAATATTGGGATAGTAAAGGGACCATATTTAGAAGCATGTATATCACCCCTGAAAATACCCCCATATTGCATGTCTTTATGACAGCACCTCCCAATAGAAAGAGGCAACACCACTTCTATCGTATAGCCTCGGCTTCACTCAGGACCACAAATAGTGTACATGACATAACTGGTATGAAACTGTATACAGGAGTAAATCCGTGGAAAAGGAACAGCTGGTCTGAGCTGCCCCAAGGTCAGATCTATGAATTCCCATGTCTACCGTTATGTATGCTGTGTTAATCTGGTAGCTGCGCTCTCATCTGATATCGAGCCCCAAATGGCGCCCTATCCTCTTTTAAGTGCACTACTTTTGACCGGAGCCCTATGGGATGTAAGTGCTATGAAGAGTGAACTTTGGTTGCATCTCAAATGGCCCTAGTGAACCCAGGCAGAGACAGAAGGCCGGACGGATACAGCCATGGTTGTTTTTTCCTGTTTTGGTGAATCTGATTAGTGGGTCTGTGAACTAGCTGTGAACCAATTACTTATTTACTGGTCATCTATGAATGACTGGAAAGAGAAACATTACAGCGACGTCATGTGAGGGTAAGGAAGACCGCTAGCTAGCGCTGTGCTGTCTGAGTCTTTCTCTTATCTCACTTTTGTGCGCAATGCCCTTTTGAGTTAGTTGGGCCTACACGTTTACCTCAGTCAGTTAGGCATTTGTTTACAAGTTTGTGCAAGAAGAGAGCTGGAGCAAAGGTTGGGAATCTGTAACGGGGGCTGACAGACAAAGACACAGCTCACGTTTTGGCTGGCTTTGCGTAACACTAAACAGACTGTTCGTGTTTCATATTCACAGTTGATCGTTTTCTACAGTCAGAAGAAGCAAAAAATATAGTAATTACTGTTGTGATGATCTGGCTGAAAGCAGGCTGCGTTTTCATGGTGTTTTATAGTGGAAGGCTCTTATACTTTCCTCTCTAGTCTGTTAGCTGAATTGTGCTGAGAGTCTTAACTACTTCCCAGACGAAGTAGGCCGTTGCTTGTTTTCCAGTGCATACTTGTCATTCCTGCCACAGTACACACACAAACGTACACATACAGTACAGGCCTGGTGGTGGGTCCAGTGCATGGGTAATTCAATGAAGCCCTGCTCATCCCTCTGAAGTGAAGCAGCAGAGCTCACTCTAATCCAATATTTAACCTGAGCAAATAGTACATCAAAGTCTAGAGCTCTCTCTCTTGGCGTCTCTTTCTCTCTCTGCTTCTCTCTTCTTCTCTTCATCTCTATCAACCCCTCTTTTTCTCTCTCTGGTGATGATGAGTGATATCAATAGAATGTTGTCAGAGTTACTCTATGCGAAGGACATGTTAATATTTTCAGAGTGGAGAACTATTTAACATTAAGTTGTAAAATAGTGAACTACTCCTTTAAGTATTTGATGGATCTTGGCCCAGGATAAATTTGAAAGGTAATTCAGATGCACAATATGTCACACACTCCGCCACTTATTTCTCTACCCTGAACATGGTGTCTCTATTTCAAGCAGAATAGTGTTGATCACTCCTGTTCCTATGCAGTTGGTCAGTCCTGTTCTGTACCTATACAGTGAGAGTGAGCTGGTAAACAGTTAAGAAGACCCTGTCTGCCACGCAGGAACCGTCAGTAATGCCATTAGAGTCCAACAGAAGGTTAATGCTATGATTCACCCATCACTCTCTCCCTCTCTCTTTTTCTCACATTTTCTCTCTGTCGTGCTCACTTGCTCGCTCTCGCGCTGGCGCTGGGCTGGGCTGACTAGTGTTGTTCAGACTCTCTGGGACATCATGTACCATGTAAGGCAAGCAGCATCAGGACGAGGGAATGAGTGAAAGAGTCATCCCTGCTTTTGTCTCTAATCACTTTTCCTCTTCCCTCTCCCTCCTGCCTTCCTTCCCTTCCTCTACCTCCCACACACCTGATTAAACTAGCTGAGACTATTGTGTGTAAACTAGCTAGCGGTCAAAGTCAACCACTGCCTTGCCTTGGTATCGCTGCTGAAACCTTGCTTGCTGCTTCTGTTGTTGTGGCGTTAGGAAAGCATCCCAAAGTGAGACTAGAGTTTCACTTATCTGTGAAGATTTGACAGCCACTGGTCCATTTTTAGTGTGTGTTTACTCTTTAGGGATGGTGTGAGAAACCGACCCGCTCTTTGGCGGTGGTCTGGAGCGGAGGATAGTTGGTGTGTAACTGTGTATGAGAGTGGATGCTTCAGGCTCCCGTCTCTCAGGACCCAGTTGCATAACCTAGACTGTCTGGAACCATTTGAACAGCTGTTAGTAGTTTTTCTCTTGGAGACCCACTGTACTGGATCATTGGACATGCTACTGGTAGACTCGAGATGCTGCCTGGAGGAGGCTTTACGTTAAAGGGATATTGGTCCCAACAAATTGGCTACAAGTGGGTCGGGAATTAAAAAACAGACGGCAAAATTACACATTTCTGTTGCAATGGACAATCAAGTTGTTTATAAGTAAAAGCAATGTATTATTATTTTTACGGGAGTGCACCAGTACCAGCATATTATATTGATGTCAGGATTTAGGAGAGTCATTCAGAGATTGGGTTCCTGTCCTGGCCGGCCGGGGATAAAATGTCTTGTCAGCTATTGTGTGGCAAGTGAGAGGTGCTGTGGTATTGCTGGCCATGTTTTCTGATTTCTCACATTACAGCCCCATTTTATTCAGTGAGAATAAGCTCACTCTGTCTTTCTGCGCATTGCTATCTAAAAGGACCAAGAAATGTAAGTCCATTGTTCAACCATTTTCCATCCTAAAAATTAGGAATAACTGGTCAAACAGATGGAATATCTACCAGAAAATGTATTAAAAAAGGTATTAGAAATGCATCAAAACATGTTAAGGTGAAGACCGTTGCCAACTAATATCAACTCTTATGTTGAGTTTTGGAGAAATGATTTGCCTTCCATAAGTTTAAGAAACATTGCCTTGTGCCTTGTAATTCCCTTACCAAAAACGCACATATCTTTAAGATATTTCACGTAGTGTTTTTATTGATCAAGTTTGTTTATGAATTATTAAGTGATTAAAACTCGTAATTCTGTTACCAAATCAGTAACATAATTCCTGCAATTGAATTGGCTACAATGGGATATCATAGTAGTCATAAACCCCACAGTTAGGTCACCTGCTACTGTCCTCCCTTCCACTGGCATACTGTTATGTTCAGCTCATAGCTGTTTTCCCCCCTCTTTCTGTAAAAACAGTCTGGACAATCTCTTTCTGTATTTCAAATCTGAACCTATCACAGACATCTTTGTTTCACAAGTTTGGACAGCACAGTATGGTAGAGTACAGGAGCTGAGTTAATTACAATAAAGCACACTAGAGTACAGTATAATGTATTGTACTGAACATATCTACTGAACTCTACTGTGCTGCGTTGTACTGCACAATACTGTGCTTTACTGGGCTGTCAAGTCCAAACTTGTGAAACATAGACATTTATGATTGTTTCAGATTTAGTCTGGTCCGGACCAACCAAATCTGGTCTTGTTTGGGCCGAAACTCATTACAATAATAGGCAGTGTGTAGAATAATACCCAGATATGCTAAATAAGGATATTAGATAGTTCTACATTTGTGTACCTATTCAGGATGCATCTACAGGAAGAGAAATTGTATTCATATCTATGCATTTCTGTAAAGTACAGATCAGGGACCCATGAGGTAATTTCATTACCATAATTCTGTTACCGAGTGTAAATCCACTTCACATACTGTAATTAAATAACCAAATAGATTTTCTTTCTAACTCGAGGTGTCATGTCATAGCTGACACTCCATTCTTTCTGCAGGCATCTTTGAAGCTTAATATTTTTGGGAAGCATGGTTGCATAAAATTTTACTGTAATTTACCAAACTTTGCATCACCCCAGGCCATGGATAATGTGAATTTTATCTGGTGATTAACTAAGGATGTGTCCCAAATTGCACCCAATTCCCTATGGGCCCTAGTCAAAAGTATTGTACTAAATAAAGACTAGGGTGCCATTTGTTACACAGATTATTAGTGTTGCACAATACACCAAAACTTTGCTACTTTTCCCGATACTAGATCATGAAAACGGTTCGGTATTAGAATGTTTTACTTTCGGTACTTCTGTCAAATGTCTCATAGTCTGCTGATTGTCCCCTTATAGCACGAGTGCACCGTACCTGCTTCTTGCCTGCTTCACTTACTCATTGCTAGCTATAGCTAGTCCTGGGGGTCTGGGCTGCATCACCACTTATGCTGCACAGAGGTTAACACTTGAATAATGACACACGGCATGTAGAAATGTTGAAACTGTTAATTACTGTTCGCAAAACAATGTCCATTACTATAACACTTTACAATGCAAGAAGATACTGGTATCTTCCAGATTTTTAGGCTAACTTTGCTTGCTAGTTTACAGCTGAAGCTAACATAAATTCCCTACCCTAGTACCTTTTTTGTGATAATATGCAAAACATAACACAAAATATTGCTGATTTCAGAGCTGATTGTTACCAAAACCTGTATTAATTCACTTGGTCTCCCCCATATCACTTCTCTCCCAGTAAAGATCATCTTTGCTCGAACTTCAAACTGACGATGTGTGAGTAACGTCACGAGTCTTAGAGACAGCAGGAAGTTTTATTAAAGAAAAGTGCTTCTTCCATGCAAATATTGTTGATCAGTACAATAAAACAAGTCCCAAATGGAAGTGAAACAGAAATCAGCCAAAACAATCGCAATAACTCAATGCATGCAAACATTCCTATTGAATATGCATGCAGCTGTATTGTGAATAAATCACATTTTATTTGTCACGTTTCATAAACTACAGGTGTAGACTAACAGTGAAATGCTTACTTCTTCCCAACAATGCAGAGATAAAAATAATAGAAAGATAATATAAGGAATAAATACACAATGAGTAACAATAACTTGGC
The DNA here is from genome assembly GCF_021184085.1 of Oncorhynchus gorbuscha. Lineage (NCBI taxonomy): Eukaryota > Metazoa > Chordata > Actinopteri > Salmoniformes > Salmonidae > Oncorhynchus > Oncorhynchus gorbuscha. The sequence goes on from NC_060179.1 coordinate 38,336,150, forward strand.
TATATACACTGAGTACCAGTTCTGAGTCAATGTGCAGGGGTACGAGGTAATTGAGGTAGATATGTAAATGTAGGTAGAGGTAAAGCGACTAGGCAACAAGATAGATGATAAGCAGTAGCAGCAGTGTATGTGATGAGTCAAGCTCCTATTAGTTCCAGACTTGGTGAATCAGCACTACTTGCCGTGCAGTAGCAGAGAGAAGAGTATATAGCTTGGGTGGCTGGAGTCTTTGACA